>NW_027442181.1:0-178962 GCF_048569485.1 Anomaloglossus baeobatrachus | reverse complement strand
AAAATATCTTTTTTAAAAAAAATGTTGAAATGTGTGTACATTTTCTAAAACAAAACTGTATATTTTTCTCTTTTTAAACAAATATACTTATTCATCATAAGGTCTAATAGATCTATTTAATAAAGTATGTATTTTATGTTGGATCTGTCACCAGATATCACACTTGAAAACTTGTAGGATTGATTTTTGCTTTATTCTAAGTCCGAAAAAGGGTACACAAGAGAACAAGTTGACACAAAAAATAAATACCCACAAGACTAAATACATACCAATGATAAACTCCTGTATTGGATCAAATAAGAGACAAGTTGACAAGTTGTCACAAATCCATTCAATAAGCTGGAACACAGAAAAAAATAAATAAATAAATAAAATCACATGAATAGTGTTGCAGAAATTTTTTTTTTTAAGGGATTATCCACTAGACAACCCTCTTATTCCCTATGCTTGCCCCATTATAAATAATAATAAAACAGCTTATACTCCCCTCCCGTTCTGGTGCCGTTCCAGCGGTGCTGGCATTTGTGTTCCTGGAGCTCATGTAAGGTTGTAACATCATGCGAGCCTCGCGTCCAATTATCAATGTCTTCCCTCTCCCCGCCTACGGACGGCTAAGTAATTAACAGGAGGTGAGCGGCCAGCCGCAACTTTCCCTTCCTGTTGATTACTTATACGTCTGAAGTTGGGGATACGAAAACCAGCACAGATTGGAAGCAGGGCTCACGTGACGTCACAGGAATCCCAGGTACTCAAGTGCCAGCACTGCCGGAATGGCGCCAGAATAAGAAATGAGAATAAGCTTTTTTATTTAATGGAGACAAACATGGGGAATAAGAAAGGAGTTGTCTGATTAGTGGAAAACCCCTTTTAGTTTCATAGATGTCATCTATCTTAAAGATAGATTGAGAATTGTTTATGCCAGGACAATCCGCTTTAAGTTTGGTGTCAATTTTACTTATTTATGTCATTGATCCCCTCAGGATTATTAATTACCTGAATCTCCTCTTGTGGCTGAATGCTCAGGTGTAACAAAAAGCAGTGCAGCACTGCCAGGCGCTCACAGTCCCTTCTACTTTCTGCCAGGAACTTTAGAAGTTGTGTTTGGTTTATAGAAACGGAGAACAGAATTCCTGTACAGCATTCTATCACATGAGTCTTCAGAACAGTCTGCAAGGGACAATCGCAGCACATACCACTAATCCTGGCATCCTCAGCTAGAAGAGAGTTACAGATTATAATTTTACAAAATACTAACTAAATAGCAAAACACTATAGTATATAAAAAAGGAAGAAGAAAGCAACTTAATTTCCATCCACATCTTGTTTTTGCATTGTGTCATTCTGCTATTGTGCCTTGTGTTAACATATGAATAAAATGTCAAATTGCATCCCAAATTGTGTCAGGTGAGGTCACTAAAGTCACCCAAGGTCAGGTTACTTGCTGTCACAGGTGGAGGACCGTGGGAACCTTCAGCTGTGGCCGCAGCTAACCTGAGTGACGTCACTGCTCATTGCGCGGCTCACTCAGTCTCTGCCTGGACCTCACAGCGAGCGGTCATCTTCTATGACTGCTCAGCATGAACTCAGGTGTAGTAGTGCTGGAATCGTCGTGGGACCTTGCGTGGATTACGTCGGTCCTGCGGGGGTGTTTTGAAAGTTAATAAAGTAGTCAAAGAGGTGTTTTTTTTGTCTTTTATTCCAAAAAAAAAAAGGATTTTTTCGGTGTTTGTTTATTTCTTTTTTAGTTACAAGTGAAAAGGTTTTGGTACCGTGTTAGCCAGTTGAAAAATTATTGAATGCTTTCAGTGAGAGGAACAAAATTATAATCTTGTGATACCTTTTAATGGCTAACTAAAATAAAATAAAGTGATGTTACAAAGCAAGCTTTCAAGACATCTCAGGTCCCTTCATCAGGCATGGTATGACAAAATATCTGAAGAAACACAATTTTGTTTGTATTTTGTCATACCATGCCTGATGAAGGGACCTGAGATGTCTCGAAAGCTTGCTTTATAACATCACTTTATTTTAGTTAGCCATTAAAAGGTATCACAAGATTATAATTTTGTTCCTCTCACTGAGAACATTCAATAATGTTTATTTCTTTTCACTTACAAATTAGTCATAGGATGGTCTCAGACACCTACCCATCACTAATCCAGGGCTTAGTGGCAGCTGTGAGCTGCGATTAACCACTTATTACCCCGATTGCTGCCGCACCAGGGCAAATCGGGAAGAGCTGAGTAAAGTTGCCGGACTTTTGCATCTAACTTAGAGTCGGCGGGGGATTGATTTGCGAGTCCTCCCATCTCTAGTGAGAGACGCAGGGACAAAACGCAAAAAGATATGACATGCTGCAGAAAACTTTCTGCTACAAAACTGCACCAAAAAACGCAGCAAAAAATACAGCGTGCGCATATAGCCTAAGAGTTTTTTCACAGTATTTTTGATGACTTTTTGGAGCAGAAACTAAAGTTTTTGTAGTGTTTTGTGTTTTTGATGAGGATTTAAAAAAGTTTCTGCCTCAAAAACTGCTTAAAAAAACCAGTGTAAAAATACCCTAAATCTACTTGTTTCCTATTTCTTTAGGTCAATTGAGATTCACAAACCCTGACAGTAACAGGATGGTGATTATGAAGAAAACTCATTGTATTCCCACACTTGAGTTACTAGAGACTGTCCTGGGTGAAAGAGAAATCAATAACCGACGACTAATCTTCCTGATGTAATTTCCAGCTTTTCCCATATAGAAAAACTGTAATCTTCCTGATATACCATAGTTTCCAGCTTTTCCCATATAGAAAGACAGAGCCAAGCAGTAAAACTTTCCATGTTACACCCAGACTTCGGACAATTGCTGTTTCCAAGGATCTAAACTATGGCTCCCATAGTCTAGTCATAGCTTATAGTGAATTAATTTAGTGTAAATAGTTAATAGCAATAAAGGAAAAGGAAAGCAGAGTCAAAATCAGCCAAAAAGACATTAGATGGGACAGTACACTCCTACTAGCACTTCATCTAGTGATTGGCGAAGACCACAGCCATCCGACCACTGCCCAGCAAACTTTGCAGATATAGCATTCTCATAATAACCCATCAGGTCTGAGGTGGTGTACATTATAAGGTACTTACCTGTTAGAAAGAAATGGTAACACATCAACTCTGGATGTCTTGTGTTTATCAAATGAAGAAATTGATCCGGCAAGTAAACGGCTACATAGCTGTCTAAAAACGAGAGGGAGAGACAAACTTAGTTTGCTTATGGAACTGCAAAAAAACCCCCAAAAATTAAAATGCAACTTTACATTCTAAAAACATTTTCCATGTCAGAAATTTTGATCAGTGGTGGTCTAGTCACTGAAACAGTCATCTATTGCTATTCAGTCACACTGACGAGGCATATTGGTCAGAGTAATTCAGGTCCTTCTAGTCTTAGCATCCACATGGTTCAACAAGTTAGCGTAGTAGGCTAAATCTTTGGGTTAAGCCTCATATCAGAGGAGCACACATGAACTGGCCAAATTATGTGCTACTACCAAGTACTAATTATCCTCTATATGACAAAGCAGTTCAAAATACACATTCTCAATATTCCTATGCTGCTGCACTTTCCATATTAATGCAAAGTAAATTGCATTTGCTTACATTTGATTTATTTTGCCAGGAGGTGCTGATCAGTTTTGTTTCTTGTAGCAAACATTTTATCAGGATGCTTGTGCGATTCCAGGTGACTATATACGGTACCACTGCCTGAAGAAGCTCTAGCGAAATGTATGTAGAGGTGTAAGGCAGATGTGTAGGTCATCTGCTGCAATATGAACCTGGTCTAGTGTTATCGATACCTACACTGATCACAGATATAAAATACAACAGTTTTGTTTTGCTCCTATTTTTCATGAGCTGAGTTCAAAGATCTGAGACCTTTTCTCTGCACACAAAAGGTCTTTTTCTCAAATATCGTTCACAAAGTTGTGTAAATCAGTGTTTAATGAGCACCCCTCCTTTGCTAAGATAATCCATCTCCCTCACAGCTGTGGCATAGGAAGATGCTGATTACACAGTATGATTATTTGATTATTGCACAGGTGATTCTTAGGCTGGCCACAATAAAAGGCCACTCTAAAATGTGCAGTTTTATCACAGCACAATGCCATAGATGTCACAAGTTTTGAGAGAGCGTGCAATTGGCATGCTGATCGCAGGAATGTCCACCAGAGCCCTTACCCGTGAATTGAATGTTCATTTCTCTACTATAAGTAGTCTCCTAGGTGTTTCAGAAAATTTAGCAGTACATCCAACCAGCCTCTCAACCACAGACCACGTGTTACCACAGCAGCCCAGTACCTCAACGTTCAGCATCATCACTTCCAAGATCGTCTGAGACAAGCCACCCGGACAGCTGCTGCAACAAGCAGTTTGCATAACCAAAGAATTTCTGCACAAATTGTCAGAAACCGTTTCACGCTAGTTCATGTGCTGCTAGTCATCCTCATCTGGGTCTCCACCTGACTGCAGTTCACTGTCATAACGGAGTCGGCAAATGCTCACATTCAATGGCAACTGGTACAATGGAGAGTGTTCCCTTCACTAATGAATCCCGGTTTGCACTGTACACGGCAAATGGCAGACTGAGTATGGCATTGTGTGGGTGATCAGTTTGCAGATGTCAAAGTTGTGAATCGAGTGGCGGCGGGGTTAAGGTATGGGCAGTCATATGTTATGGACAACGAACACAAGTGTATTTTATTTATGCCATTTTGAATGCACAGAGATAGTTAACTAGATCCCGATGCCCATTGTTTTACCATTCACGACCATCACCTCATGTTGCATAATGATAGGACACAGCCTCATGTTGCAAGGAAAACGTGAAATACTTAAAAGGGGTTATCCGGCTTATTTTGCCATTTCACTATTGGGCTACATTGGGACAGGTAAGTAGATAGCAACTACCTACCTGCCCGGCTGTCAGCCCCTCTCCCCGGCTCAGAGTGGTCATGTGACCACTCCCACCATGATTTTGCCGTCACGTCAGCAAGGACAGGACCTTGTTGACGAGCAACACAGCAAACTTCATGTTGCTGCCCTGCTGGGCAGGTAGAGTGCGTGGTGTCCCCGCCTCCTTTTCCTGCACCCTCCCACATATCCCGTAGTGCAGTGGTCTCAAAGATGCTGCCCATAGGCGGCCCCTGATGCTGCTTGCGGTGCAAAGACAGAGGACAGATTCCCGGGCGCTGTGCAGATGCGAGCTCTCTATACAGCTACTGCAATGATCAGCTGCCAGGCAATCAGAGGACAGCAGCGGATCACTGGAGAAGCTGCATAGAGAGCACGTCCCTGTGCAGCACCCAGGAATCCGTCACCTGATATAAAGCGGTCAGAGGCGGCCCCTGCACCGGCAGACATCCAAAAGCAGGAAATATGACACCGAGGGAACGAGGACAGGTGAGAAGAATTTGTCTTTGTTTTTTTCATGTGTGTGAAGAATGGCACAATAGGGGACACTACTACAGGATGAAGCAAGAAAAGGACCCCAAGGAAAGGGGACATTACTACAAAAAGAGGACGAGGAAAGGGGACATTACTACAGGATGAGCAGAAGGATGGAGCACATTACTATAGGATGGGCGCAATAATAAAGGATGGACACAAGGATGGGGCACATTACCATATTATGGCGACAAGGATGGGTACATTACTAGATTATATATGCGGTGGATGTGATGTGAGGTGATTGTGCTGTCACGGATTAGATGTAGTATGACTGCTCTGTATTTATGCATGTATATGTATGAGTGTGCAGAGGGCGGGGCTGGACACGGAGGCCGGCCGCTGCCAGCTCTGACTGTGAAGTTTGGCAACCAAGGAAAGAAAAAAGTCAAGTTTGCTTGAGCTGCAGGTAAATAAAGTGTCTGTAGAGAATAAAGTGATAATTCAAGAGAAACAAAAGTTTAAAAAAAAATTAAATATATAACTAAATAATGTAGGGATGTTTTAGATGACAACACAGCACAAATTAGCTTTAAAATTTTTTTTGGAGTTTGTTGGACAACTTTAATTTTTTTTTTTAATCAAGAAGCCATCCAACCTCATATGGATGTCCCCTGGCTCTAATGACTCACCTTTACATGTGCCCTGACAGGTCTGAAACGAATGGTGAAAAGATAGGAAACCAAACTCAGCTTGTAATGGAACTTTATTAGAAAAGATGGGAAATTACAAGTTAAAGAGAACCAACCAGCAAAATTTTCATATGCACAGTATATATACTGGTGCTAAGATGCTGAATGTGCTGAATGTAACCATACCTTTTGTTCTGAGATTGGAGGTTTTATTTCAGAAATATGTGCAAGTAAAAAAGAGTGCCATGTGGCTTTTAGGGAGCAGTTTCCTGGAGTAATCTGTGGGCACAAGTTACAGAGCCCCCTAAACTTCCAATATAGCAAAATATTAACATGCTAGTTAATAAAGTGGATGATCTGGAAAACAGACTCCACAGAAACAATATACACCTGGTTTAAGTGCCGAAAGGGCAGAAAGACGAGCGCAGCTGAATTTTTAGACAACTGCTTTGGAAAAGAAGTACTAACACCTCTAATCACCATTAAAAGGGTGTGCAGGGTGGCCACACAACCAAAAGCAGCAGCACCACAGTCTGACCTCAAAGCTGCTACACTTCAGGAAATGGGATATACTTCAAAAAGGTAAGAGTTCATTCCCTGGATTAAACATTGAGGTGTGCCGCCCCAGCAGCGGTCGAACCGCTCGGATCCGGGGATGATTACTCGTGGCTCGAGGGTCTCTGGACCCAGGGGCTAGGGGCCACTCTTAATGTAAAAGGGGAAGGGTTATTTACAGGTGAGATATAGTTCGTGGCACCACCCGTGGTGTGCAGTAACAGTACCGCCGCTGCCGATGGGAGTACCGGGGTTGATGGAATGGGGGCAGCTAGATGACATTTTCCTTCCACGGGTAGGGAAGGCCCCGGGACTCTGGATAGTGGGGTGCAGGGGATCGCAGGCTTGCTGGAAGCAGGGGGAATGCAGGTACACAGATACAAAAGCAGACGCTGACAACGTTGTAAACCAAGTCTCTGGGTGCCGCTGCCCACTTGGGGGAGCTCGTCCGGGTCTCTGTCCCCTGCAGCACTGCCTGATGGTCCGGGGCCTGCCTCCGTGCACAACTTATAGTAGTGACCAAGTGGCCCGTAAGCTTGAAGCTGTCCGGGCCCTGCTCCCCACTTTTTGAGTGAGCTATGCTCTCAGGAGCTCACACTTGAGATTTCAGTGGGCTGCTTTGGTTGGAAAGTCCTATCCCCCTCGTTATGCTAGTGCCCCCGATCTCTGAGCTTTGTGGTGACAGTCCATAAAGGCCCTTTCCTCCGCAGGTTAATTGCTGGGTTGCTTGAAGCTTCTCCCCGACCTAGGATCCAGTACCCCGCCGTACTTTTGGTCCCAGACCAGCTTTTGAACTTGCTGCTGACTGTCCTCAGAGACTAGTCCAGGCACCCAGTCCAAATATCCCGCGACCGGGTCTCCGACTCCTCCGGGTCCAGACCACCGTCTGCAAACAAATCTTCTCCTCCCCGGGAGCCACAAGCTCCCTCCTAGTTCCTCACTGCTCGAGGGCTACTCTAGAACTGACTTATCACCTCCCACCTCCCTGCCTGACCCCTAGGTGGGCAGCCCTATTCCAGCTTAGCAGCCCACTGGTATGCCTGAAAGGGTGTGGTGCGAGTTGTGATTGGGATATTGGATGCGGATGGAGGCAGTACTTCAAGGTGGGAACCCAGAACCAAGAGGGGTTGAGTCCTGCACTAAGAATAAAGAGCGTGCAGTCCTCTGTGACGCCCTGACTAGTCCAGGGGTGTCACAAAAGATTTTTCAGAAAAAGTTTAAAAAAAAACGTTCTTATTTAAAGGATATTGAGAAACTGCTGCACGCTCTGAAGGTTCCTTGTACTCTGCAGTATGCTGCTAAGCTAAATGTTAGAGTATTAGGAGAAGCCATCTTTTTTGAGAAGTCCCTACAGTGATTGAACGCCGAGCATAGACTGACACAGCATAATTCATTACTTTTTCTCATGAACCTATCAAGAGTTTTAGCCTGCAGTTACTATACCGGTTATGTTTTTGTACTTACTGTTTCTGGTACAGTAATTTAATCTATTTACATGTATAAATATAGTACTTGGTATGTGGGATCTGTTTCTACATGTCACATTATACAATATTTCTTGAAAATACAGCTAATTGCTCTGTGGCCACGGGAATGATACATGTCTTTGTTTGCTCTTATTCTTTCTGCTGAAGAAAAAGGTCTTTTTTTATTTGTTTTTTGTTTGGTTTGTAGGGGGATCAATAAGGAATGTGCCTCATCAGTAACTTAGGAGCATGACCAACAGTAAAGACCTGCATACACTAAGTATACATTGCATGAACCTCAAATATTATGGCGCATTGGTTAAAGTGTAACTGTCATTTTAAATTTTATTTCATATGAAATACATGAAAAGAAACAACTTTGTAATATATCTTAATCAGACAAATTTGCTTATTTCTCCTCCTGGACTGATCTTTCATTCTCAAAATTCTCAATTCCTGGGTAAAATATGTATTCAGTGAATACATATTTTTATATTACTGAGATCGGAGATGACAAATGGTTTTTATAATATTCTACGAAGAAAGGAGGAGAAAGGAAGGAGCTCTGATCCACTAGCGCCTCCCTTCTACAAAAGAATCTTGTCAGTAGAAACTGCTATCTCAATAATATAATAATCTGTCTTCTCTAAAGATAGCGGGATACACACTTTCTTACTTTTATTTCCAATGAAGAGTAAAACCCAAAAAGAAAAAATCCAGATAAAGTTACAAGCGAAGGTTACATGTTATAGCATCATCATAGGAAATCCTATAATTATCTATACCCATTTGGGAATACATTTTATGCAGGAATAAATCGAGGAGAATGCCAAATCTTTGATCTTAGTTTTCTTTTTTTTCTGCAGCTTAACCCCTTTTGGCTCTAATTCTATAGTATAAATGAGGTATCGGCATCTGTGGCTCGTGTATTGATCACAAGTTGAGATTTCCAAAATCATGCAGCTCTTTAATAACAAAGGTGAGAACTTAGAAAAGGGAAATTATAAATGATTATTACATTAACTTATATTCATCTAGATCAGACCTGGGCAAGGGGCGGCCCGCGGGCCACATCCGGCCCGCCTGCTCTCTGTGACCGGCCCGCCCGTCTTCAGCCGGTGCAGTGGAGCCGGGCTGCAGCGTGTCGAGCAGGGAGAGATCCTGTGCAGGTCCGCACAGTCAGTGCAGGCAGCGGAACGCAGGAGTCTTTCCCTCTGTTCCCTGCCGGCACTAATTGTCAGTGACACACGCGCGCGCTCTGACGTTGTCAGTACTGCGCTGCGTGTGTCATTTCAAAAGTTCCCGCCTGGCAGGAGAAGAAGCAGCACAGCAGACGGAATAATTCATCTTGCAGGACCTGCGGTGATGTCACGCCCATGTGACTGTGTGGGAGGAGACACAGGATGCCGGGCAGAAAGCAAAGATACTGAATCCTGAAGGAGATGTGGACACATGATGACTGGTAATAAGAAAAGAGGGGACATGAGGGGGAGGGGGCTGCAGGGTGAGTGCATATGAGGGAAGATGGAGCTGCAGGGTGAGTGGCATATGAGGGAAGATGGAGCTGCAGGGTGAGTGGCATATGAGGGCTGCAGACTGACAGAAGGATGTGAAGGGGTGCAGAGAGTGTTTGAGAGGGGTAAGTTGGGGTACAGGCAGGGTGAGATATGTGGGCAGGGTGTGTGACATATGGGGGTGTAGTGTGTGTGATATGGGGGTGCAGGCTGTATGGGGAGCAGGGTGTGTGACATATGGGGGTGTAGTATATTACAGGTGTGCTATATGGAGGTGTAGTATATTACAGGTGTACTATATGGAGGTGTAGTATATTACAGGTGTACTATATGGAGGTGTAGTATATTACAGGTGTGCTATATGGAGGTGTATATTACAGGTGTGCTATATGGAGGTGTAGTATATTACAGGTGTGCTATATGGAGGTGTAGTATATTACAGGTGTGCTATATGGAGGTGTAGTATATTACAGGTGTGCTATATAGGGGTGTAGTGATGTAGTATATTACAGGTGTGCTATATGGAGGTGTAGTATATTACAGGTGTGCTATATAGGGGTGTAGTGATGTAGTATATTACAGGTGTAGTATATTACAGGTGTGCTATATAGGGGTGTAGTGATGTAGTATATTACAAGTGTGCTATATGGAGGTGTAGTATATTACAGGTGTGCTATATGGAGGTGTAGTATATTACAGGTGTGCTATATGGGGGTGTACTATATTACAGGTGTAGTATATGGGGTGTAGTGATGTAGTATATTACAGGTGTAGTATATTACAGGTGTGCAGTGATGTAGTATATTACAGGTGTACTATATGGAGTTTTAGTATATTACAGGTGTGCTATATGGAGGTGTAGTATATTACAGGTGTACTATATTGGGGTGTACTATATTACAGGTGTAGTATATGGGGTGTAGTGATGTAGTATATTACAGGTGTACTATATGGAGGTGTAGTATATTACAGGTGTGCTATATGGAGGTGTATATTACAGGTGTGCTCTATGGAGGTGTATATTACAGGTGTGCTCTATGGAGGTGTAGTATATTACAGGTGTACTATATGGAGGTGTAGTATATTACAGGTGTGCTATATGGAGGTGTATATTACAGGTGTACTATATGGAGGTGTAGTATATTACAGGTGTGCTATATGGAGGTGTAGTATATTACAGGTGTGCTATATAGGGGTGTAGTGATGTAGTATATTACAGGTGTGCTATATGGAGGTGTAGTATATTACAGGTGTACTATATGGAGGTGTAGTATATTACAGGTGTGCTATATGGAGGTGTATATTACAGGTGTGCTATATGGAGGTGTAGTATATTACAGGTGTGCTATATGGAGGTGTATATTACAGGTGTGCTCTATGGAGGTGTAGTATATTACAGGTGTACTATATGGAGGTGTAGTATATTACAGGTGTGCTATATGGAGGTGTATATTACAGGTGTACTATATGGAGGTGTAGTATATTACAGGTGTGCTATATGGAGGTGTAGTATATTACAGGTGTGCTATATAGGGGTGTAGTGATGTAGTATATTACAGGTGTGCTATATGGAGGTGTAGTATATTACAGGTGTACTATATGGAGGTGTATATTACAGGTGTGCTATATGGAGGTGTAGTATATTACAGGTGTGCTATATGGAGGTGTATATTACAGGTGTGCTATATGGAGGTGTAGTATATTACAGGTGTGCTATATGGAGGTGTAGTATATTACAGGTGTGCTATATGGAGGTGTAGTATATTACAGGTGTGCTATATAGGGGTGTAGTGATGTAGTATATTACAGGTGTAGTATATTACAGGTGTGCTATATAGGGGTGTAGTGATGTAGTATATTACAAGTGTGCTATATGGAGGTGTAGTATATTACAGGTGTGCTATATGGAGGTGTAGTATATTACAGGTGTGCTATATGGGGGTGTACTATATTACAGGTGTAGTATATGGGGTGTAGTGATGTAGTATATTACAGGTGTAGTATATTACAGGTGTAGTATATTACAGGTGTGCAGTGATGTAGTATATTACAGGTGTACTATATGGAGTTTTAGTATATTACAGGTGTGCTATATGGAGGTGTAGTATATTACAGGTGTGCTCTATGGAGGTGTAGTATATTACAGGTGTACTATATGGAGGTGTAGTATATTACAGGTGTGCTATATGGAGGTGTATATTACAGGTGTACTATATGGAGGTGTAGTATATTACAGGTGTGCTATATGGAGGTGTAGTATATTACAGGTGTGCTATATAGGGGTGTAGTGATGTAGTATATTACAGGTGTGCTATATGGAGGTGTAGTATATTACAGGTGTGCTATATAGGGGTGTAGTGATGTAGTATATTACAGGTGTAGTATATTACAGGTGTGCTATATAGGGGTGTAGTGATGTAGTATATTACAGGTGTGCTATATGGAGGTGTAGTATATTACAGGTGTGCTATATGGAGGTGTAGTATATTACAGGTGTATATAGGGGTGTAGTGATGTAGTATATTACAGGTGTAGTATATTACAGGTGTAGTATATTACAGGTGTGCTATATAGGGGTGTAGTGATGTAGTATATTACAGGTGTACTATATGGAGTTGTAGTATATTACAGGTGTGCTATATGGAGGTGTAGTATATTACAGGTGTACTATATTTGGGTGTACTATATTACAGGTGTAGTATATGGGGTGTAGTGATGTAGTATATTACAGGTGTACTATATGGAGGTGTAGTATATTACAGGTGTGCTATATGGAGGTGTACTATATTGGAGGTGTAGTATATTGGAGGTGTAGTATATTGGAGGTGTAGTATATTGGAGGTGTGCTATATGGAGGTGTAGCATATTGGAGGTGTACTATATTACAGGTGTAGTATATGGGGTGTAGTGATGGAGTATATTACAGGTGTAATATATAGGGGTGTAATGATGTAGTATATCGGAGGTGTATTATATAGTGGTGTAGTATAATACAGGTGTATATGGGGATGTAGTATATTACAGGTATATGGAGGAAGTGTAGTATAATACAGGTGTAGTATATAGGGGTGTAGTGGTGTAGTTTATTACAGGTGTAGTATATGGAGGGGGTGTAGTGATGTAGTATATTGGGTAGAACTGAGGTAATTATATTAGTCCGGCCCTCTAAACCAATCCCAATTTCTCATGCGGCTCCATGGGAAAATTAATTGCCCACCCCTGATCTAGATCCTTAACTTTAGATAGAGAAATGGAGGACTTCCTGTGTAAAATTACTGCTCCCCGATCATCTGTTTAAACAATGGCCATTCTGGATAGCCATATACAGTAAGTATGGATATGCCCTGATAAACTGGAAGTGGTTGCTAAAATCACCTTACAATTTGTGGCATATTACTACATGGGAGGGGCAAAACATTTGAGGATGGGTGACTGCCATGGAGGCCATTTTTTTAATCAGGGTGTATCCATACTTATGGCCCACCCTATATAAAAGAAAAAAAAAGTGATATTCTTTTGCCTCATTTTCTGAATAGTTTTTCAAGAGTCTACTAACAGGTTAATTACCTAACTCAATGAAAGAGGCAAGAATTGTAAATCTACTGTAACCAGGCAAAAACCACACTCTTTTAGACTCTGTCAAGTCTATTGTCGTTAGCAAAGAGATCAAAGTCATTACAGAACTTATCCATGCTGACCTTCAAGTTGGGCTCTCTGGAATTTTCTCTCTCGTTTTCACCAAGGTGTTCGATAACAAAGAACTACCTATGGCTAGATATGAAGAAAACTGGTTTTGTACTCCAATTTACTGAATATGTTCAGTTATCTAATAGACAGTTAGAATTAAAGAGTTTGTCCACTACTTTAACATTAATGGCCTAGTCTTAGGAAAGGTCAGCAATATCTTATTGGCTGGCACTCATTGATTCATTGACTCGCATCCCCGCTGATCAGCTGTTTTCGGTGCTGGCCACATTTCCAGGCAACTGGAAATGCTCAGGTTTGGAGCGGCTCAGTCTTCTGATAGCGGCCGCAGCCGGGTACTGCACATCCAGCTCCTATTTATTTATATAAACCTATTTATTTATATAAACTAGAACTCTGGGTCAGTGTAATAGTCAGTGATCACCAATTGTTCCTTAACTTACAAAACGCTCCACCAGGCTTCAATCTACCAAGGAAAACATGGGTTACTCTAAATCGTATCAGAACAAACTTTGGCGTCTGTGCAGATCTTATGTATAAGTGGGGAAAATTTGACTCTCCGACCTGTGACTGTGGAGCAGATCGTCAAACTATCCAGCACATTGTTGTGGAGTGCCCCCTGAGATGCTACCATGGTGACAAGAATGATTTCTATACTGTAAATGATAATGCTATTGCATATATAGAAAATCTTGATATTCGACTTTGAATTTTAGCCTTATGATATTTTTCAATCATTGTCTATTGACTGGTGTTTATTTTTATAAGATGGTAAGGTATACGTTCATATGATTAAATAAGCTGTGGCTGCTCTCAGTTGACGGGGCAGCTCCGCAACTAAGTCTTTATGACTGCCTGCGCCGAGAACAGCTGATTGGTGGGATGTGGGCTGTCAGACATTGATGACCTATCCTAAGGGGTACTTTGCACACTACAACATCGCAGGTGCGATGTCGGTGGGGTCAAATCTAAAGTGACGCAAATCCGGCGTCGCTGTCGGCATCGGAGTATGTGAATCCTTTTTACTACGATTAACGAGCGCAAAAGCGTCGAAATTGTATGATCGGTGTCGCGTCGGTCATTTCCATAATTTCGGAAGGACCGATGTTACGATGTTGTTCCTCGTTCCTGCGGCAGCACACATCGCTGTGTGTGAAGCCGCAGGTGCGAGGAACATCGCCTTACCTGCGTCCCGGCAGCAATGAGGAAGGAAGGAGGTGGGCGGGATGTTTACGTCCCACTCATCTCTGCCCCCCCTGCTTCTATTGGCCGCCTGACGTGTGACGCTGCACGACCCGCCCCCTTAGGAAGGAGGCGGTTCGCCGGCCAGAGCGACGTCGCAGGGCATGTAATTGCATGTGAAGCTGCCGTAGCGATAATGTTTGCTACGGCAGCCATCACAAGATATCGCAGCTGCGACAGGGGTGGGGACTATCGCGCTCAGCAACGCTACCATCGGCTTGCGATGTCGTAGTGTGCAAAGTACCCCTAAGACTAAGCCTTCAATGTAGAAGTAGTGGATATCATCTTTAAAGTGAATATCCTTCTGTCTAGTTCTTTGCCATTGGGGAAGGACATACAACAGGGCTGCACCGTCTCCTTTCCTTTATGCCATAGCAATAGAGCCCTTAGCTTGTATGAAAAGAACATCCCCTGAAGTAGTAGGATTCAAATATGGCTTGGCGTAAGAACACACACAGTTATATGCAGATATGTTCTTGTGTTTGGGAGATGGATCCTTCTCCAATTTTCTTGATTTTAGTCTATTAATTGGGACAAACAGAGCTGATGCAGGTGAACCCCTTTGCAGAGTCAGAGTCTTTGAGAAATACCCAGACTGTCCATGAATTTAATACTTGGGGATCAGGATCACAGATAGACCCAAAGATTGTCGTCATTATCAATCTAATTCCACTTCTGAACAAGTTCACTGTCAAGATAAATGCATGGTGCTGCTTTCCAAAATCAATGGTGGGCAGAGGGAACTTACAGGGGTATTGCCATCTCCAAGATCCTATCCCCATATGTAGTAGGTGTAATATTAGCAAATACCCAATAAGAAATGTAGCTTAGTTCTCCTGCTATAGCTAGGTCTCTTACTTCATGTGCGGGGCATTGCAGGTTAGTTTCTTGTGGTCGTAAGCATGGATACTTAAGCTGCAATGCCCTCCACATGAAGGTAAGAGACATGACTAGATCTGGAGAACTATACTACATTTCTAATTGGAGGTATTTGTTAATATTACTACTACAACTACTACATATTGGGAAAGGATCTTGTTGATAGGAATAATCCTATAATTAAAATGGTCTTCATGTATCAATTATTATAGATTTTGCACAATGCCCAAGTGTTAATACCAACGTTCCACTTTTACAGAACTACTATGAAAAATGACATGCTAGCCTTTAGCTTGAGCTTTTACACAGGGGCAACGAGGCTACAAAGGCTAGTGTTAACCAAATGCATGGATTATTTTTATCTACCTTTTCACATACAAACACATGAAGGGATGGAGAGTATCGGATTCTCAGAATATTGGTAGGCATTTTGTGACGCAGGTTACTCTTTGGACTGCACCAATGAATTTTAGGCTGGTAAATTAACAGGGGAATAAATATTTTGGACCCAGTCCTGCCCTTGCCGTGATTTACAAGGCATACGATAGTGGGAAAGGCTTAATGGAATGCATGGGATTTATACAGTACACCCCTCTATGGAATAACCCCTGTTTCACAGAACGTGGAAATTTACAAAAAACTTTGCTATTTGGGAAGAGAGGGGTATACATACTTTGGAACAGATACAAGATGGGATCGGACTCTTAAAGTTTAGAACAGCTGCAAGGTGAATTCAAGCTACACCATAGTTCTAAACACATGTAAAACAGTCTATGGCATGCTTTCACTACTCTTGCAAAAACTAAAAAGGCAATTTGTCAGCAAGTTTTCACTATGTAATCTGCAAAATCATGTAGGGGCAGAGAGCCTGATTTCAGCAATAAATCATTTACTGGACTGGTTGGTGTAGTTTTGATAGAATCGCTGTTTTCTCTGCTGTTGATGTAGTGTGTCGCCCAGGGCTATGGGGTACTCAGTCCCGGGCCGTATATTAACGCGGATGCTGTGTCACAGGTGAATGCTGGCCGTTGCCCAGTTCTTTGACCTGGACGCTTTTTAATGAGTAGTATTTACAGGGGAGATTGAAATCATTGGTGTGAGGTCACCTGCGGGCTGCGGTTAAGATGGTGGAACTGCTGCTGCTGAGTTGGTTATCCCTAGGGCTGGTGGTAATGGCAGCTGTGGTGGTAGGCCCTCCGCAGGTAGGGCAAAGCCCCGGGAGATATATGGTGGAGACTTTCGCCAGAGAAAGGAGGCCACACCGTGGGTTTTAAGTTAACAGTCTTTACTCACAGTTGGGCCCTTGGACGGCTGGTTCAGGTCCCTGTAGTACCAGTGCCAGTTTGATGACTCTGTTGCTTTGTCCCCGGCACCCTCAGTGTGGTTGGGTCCCGTAGCTTTCAGCTGGCTTGGGGCCCGACTGTCCTTTGGCAGTCTCCTCGTCCGTACGACGGGCAGTGTGGACCCTGTGGGGCCGGTCTCTGTTCCGAACCCTGATCCGCTCGTTACTGCTGATGCCCCCGGATCTGTGGGTCAGTGAGGAACGTGAAGGTCCCCTCACTGTGCAGGTATTTGCCAGGCCGTGTGAAGCTGATGCCTGACCTAGGTCCCTGTGCCATGTCGGTGCTCTGGTCCCAGTGGTAGTCGGGTGTACCTACCCTGGCAACCACTCTCCAGTGCCCCCAGGTCACCGTTACACGACCCAGCTTTAGGCACGTGTCTCTCTACACTTCCACACTCTCCACTTCACTCTACTAGTCGCCAGACTCATGTCCCCTCCCACCAGGCTCTCTAGTCCCCTGGACTGGCTCCGCCGTCTAGGTGGCCATCTCTTTGGTGTCTGACTAGCCAATTACTACTGGTGTGGAGTGGAAACTCTGATTTTGGTGTGTGCAAATGTCACTGGCACTGGTGTTCCAGGTCCCTGGGGGTAGGCCCTGCATCCAGGTGAGGATGCAATATCTAGTAGTGCCCTGAGTGGTTCAGGGGCACTATAGTAGTAGTATTCAGAAGGCTGAGCCATGTGCAACGCCCCACATCCTTGCTTAGCAGCTTTTAGTGTACACTGTACATTCTCAGCAACCAGCCAATCAGTGGTGGGGTGGGGTTATAGAGATTTGCCTGACTAGTCTGCACGTGACACCTAGTCAGACAGTGATAATCTCCTGATGAAAAAACACAGATTATCAGCCTAATAAGTGACACATATCTGAAATTAGGGTCTGAATCCCTACTTTATGCTGCCCTGATATAAAATAGCAAAAACCTGCTGACAGATTCCCTTAAAGATCTAGCTGCCGGAAGTAACCAAAATCACAGAAATGGTCTAGGAGGATGGTAAAGTTAAGGGACTGATTTTCAGCTTCTTTATCTAACTTGTCTCTGACAATTAAAAACAAACCGGAACAGAAAAAGGGTGAGATTACATTATCAAGGATATCCCGTATACTTTTTAGAATCAGTAAACTTCTAGCCTCACAATGATTCTGTATACCCCTCCTACCATAAATGAGTTCATCAGTAAAATGAATTGTGTAATGTGCCTTGAAAAGGGGGTTTCAAACAGAGAAATATATTGGCTAAGTTAGATAAAGTCTGGGGTCCTTGGTTTCACACACCTAGTATAAAGTCAAATAATGCTGAGACATAACACAATATTCCTGTTAATGCATATATTGCAATGTCTGTACTCTGTTTTACACCTGTATAATTGTTCTCCTTACACAAGGATCCAATTGTTACTGTGACCTCCCAAGAATCTTCGAACATAAGTTCTTTACATCTTTGTGGCTCCTGTGGGGTGTGGGTTCCGGGGTATATTATTATTGTATTTTGAGTTAATTGCCCTGTGTTTCTGTGTCAAGTGTTATTTTCCACTTGTTATTTTTACAAGAATCTCAAAAACTGATCTGACAAATGTAGAACATCTTACCAATATTAATAAAAGATATCTTCTTGAGGTGCTTAGGATCTGTCATTGTAGTACGGACTTTAAAAGTCTTACTGCAACCTGAAAATAAAACTAGATGGTAAAAATTAGAGTAAATTTGAATACATTTGCTTATCAAGCTGTGAAATACCAAAAATTAAGTTTTTGATATCTGGGATTATAAACTAGTTCATAAAAATAGCAATACCAATACTGTTTGCCAAGACAAATTACCAACAATGCTTGCCCAAACCATTTTCTGTCTGATTTAATTGTTGGGTCAGACTGAGTTATGATCGCAGTCTAAAAAGTGCATCCACTATAGCGCTATTTTCTTTATTAATACTAATAATACTAATAATATGTATTCACTTATATATTGCCATTAATTGCACAGCACTTTACATACATTGGCAAGTCTGTCCCTATGGGGGCTCACAATCTAAAGTCCCTATCAGTATGTTTTTGGAGGAAAACGGAGAAAACCCATGTAAACACGCGGAGAACATATAAACTCCTTGCAGATGTTGTCTTTGGTGGGATTTGAACCCAGGACCGCAGCACTGAAGACTGCAGTGCTAACCACTGAGCCACATTATAATATCTGTGATAAAAGCTCTGAAATAGATGGCCGCACAAACACCGATAAAGAGCATCTCAATCATTGTGAGGGGGACAGGGAGGGGGGGGGGGGGGAGGGGTTCACTTCAAATTTCAGTGCCCTTACAATCAGATAAGTGGTAAAGATATAGGCTCGCAAGCCAGGAGGTCAAGAAGCTGGCATATGACGTACGTAGTACGTCATTTGTTGTTAAGGGGTTAAACCTTTTTAATTACAGCGGGTGAAATAAGCATTGACAAGGTCACCAATTTCTTAAGTAAATATATTTCCAAAGGTGCTATTGACAAGAAATTCTCACCAGAGGTCAGCATGAACCAATCTAATACACACTGGCAAACCATAGATGTCCAAACATTTTGTGATGTCTAACAATAAGCAATGATACAGGGAAAAAAATATTGAAAACATGAAGAAAGAGCTGCAAAAAGCCATGGAATTTTATTACACCAGCTGAAATCTATCAGTAATTAGAAAGTAATCCGGTCACTTAGTGAAAACAAATATCAGCTGGTTCATCTGACGGCCTATAAAAAGGTGTCTGATTACCAAGGTGTCACATAAGAAACATATCATGATGGGTAAAACCAGTGAGCTGTCTCAAGAACTTTGCAATCTTACTTGTTGCAAAACATCCTGTTGACATTGGTTACAGAATTTCTAAAATGACTGAAGGCTCCAATGAGCACTGTTTGGGCCAAAATCCTGCAGTAGGAAGAATATCATTTCACCATAAACCAGCCACAACCAGATACTCCCTGCAAGATTTCAGGCAGAAAAATGAAAAGAATGATAAGTTGACATGTTAAAGAGCAAAGGACTAAAGGGTGCTTTACACGCTGCGACATCGCTAGCGATAGGTAGCAATGTCATGCGCGATAGCACCCGCACCCGTAGTTCGTGCAACATTTGGTGATTGCTGCCGTAGCGATAATGTTCGCTACAGCAGCATCACACGCACATATCTTTTCAGGGACGTCGCTGTGACCGCTAAACAATCCCTCCTTCAAGGGGGATGTGCGTTCAACGTCATAGCGACGTCACTGCGGCGTCACTAAGCGGCCGCCCAATAGCAGAGGAGGGGAGGAGATGAGTGGTCGGAACATGCCGCCCACCTGCTTCCTTCCCCATTGCCGGTGGACGCAGGTAAGGAGATGTTAGTCGTTCCTGCAGTGTCACACATAGCGATGTGTGATGCCGCATGAACGACGAACAACATCGTACCTGCAGCAGCAACGAGATTATGAAAAGGAGTGACGTGTCAACGACCAACATTGACGCTTTTGCGATCCTTGATCGCCGCTCCTAGGTGTCTCGTTGCGATGTCGCTAACGGCGCCGGATGTGCGTCACTAACGACGTGACCCCGACGATATATCGTTAGCGATGTCGCAGCATGTAGAGCACCCTTAACTGTGGGGATCTACAGAAAGACCTAGAATCAGCAAATACAATGGCGTCAAAGAAAACAATAAGTAATGCAGTTAACCTCCATGCCCTGTATGCACTCTCACCACGCAAGACTTTATTGCTGAACAAAAAGCATGTTTAAGTGAGTTTAAAATTTGCTCAACAAAGCCCATGAAATACAGAATATAAAATATAGCCTGGTTAGAGGAGGCCAAAACTTAACTCTTTGGAGGCTATAATACACACCATATCACACCATTTTAGGGGCCTTTAACACCATACCAACGGTCAAATTTGGGAGTAGGAACTTCATTGTATGTGGCTGATTTACTGGCAAACGTCGTATAACTGAAGGAAGGATGAATGAACACATATATAGAGACATTCTTGACAAAAATCTGATGCCTCTATCAGGCTAATGATAAAATGAGGATGGATATTTCAGCAAGACAATGATCCGAAACACAGCCAAAAAAAACCTCTCAGGTAGTTTTTGAAAAAGAATATAAAGCTGCTAGAATGGCCCAGCCAATCATCTGACCTGAATACAATAAAATATTTATGGAAGGAACTTAAGTTTATAGAAGGAGCCCAGGACCTGCAGGATGAGAAGAGCGTTTGTGTAGAAGAATGGGCCAAAATCACACCAGAGCTATGCATCCAACAAATTTCTCCACACAGGAAGTGTCTTGAAGCAGTCATCACCAACAATGTCATTAAGCACGTGCAATACTTTTTCCTTGTGTCATTTCTCATCATTAAACGTAACTTAATTTATGGACATCTACTGTTTGATTCCTTTACCTGTGTGGATTGGATGGGAGGTGACCAATATCTGGTCAAACGTTCATGTCAATAGCTCCTTTAGAAAGATATTTCACCAGAAAATTGGTTACGCATTCAATATATATATTTCACCCACTGTATGTACTGTATGTGATGTAGTAGAAGTGTACTCAAATATTTACAGATTGCTCTCTTAATCAATTTCCAGCATAGCTGCGGTACTCTTCTGACCTAAAATCTGACCAACTGGCAGAACAGCTGAAGAACAGTCACTTGGGCTAGAAGTGGAGCAAAAACCAGTTAAGGCCCTGTGCGCACACTGCGTTTTTTGCCGCGGTTTTTGATCATAACCTTTCTGCAGTCCTTCCCCAGCAAAATCTATGGGGAAACCAAAATGCTGTGCGCACACTGCGTTTTTTTTCCTATAGGTTTTGCTGCAGAATTTCTGCAGCAAAAAAGAAGTACCATGTCACTTTTCCGCAAGTACCTGCGTTTTTTGCCATAGATAATGGCAAAAAACCACAGGGACCAACAAGCGGCAAACCCGTGGTAAAATTGCCGGTGAGTTTTTACCGCAGTTTTTACTGCGGATGTGGGAATTCTACATGAGGGTGCGGATTTTTCTTAAGAAAATCAAATTTCCCATTGCACACAGACCCCAAGATAGCGATTCTTAAAGTGAACCTTTCAGGTGCAATATGCACCCAGAACCACAAGCAGTTCTGGGTGCATATTCCTAATCCCTGTATCTAGTACCATAGAAAAAAGAGAATTTTGTTACTTACCGTAAATTCTTTTTCTTATAGTTCCGTATTGGGAGACCCAGACCATGGGTGTTTAGCTTCTGCCTCCGGAGGACACACAAAGTACTACACTTAAAAGTGTAGCTCCTCCCTCTGAGCTTATACACCCCCTGGTGAGCCAGTCCCAGCCAGTTTAGTGCAAAAGCTGAAGGAGAATAGCCACCCACAAGTAGAACAGAGCAAGAGCCGGAACAACCGGAGACTCTGTCCACGACAACAGCCGGTGATAACACACGGAACAAGAAAATTGCCAACAGGCAACAGGGAGGGAGTTGGGTCTCCCAATACGGAACTATAAGAAAAAGAATTTACTGTAAGTAACAAAATTCTCTTTTTCTTTATCGTTCCTTTGAGAGACCCAGACCGTGGGACGTTCCAAAGCTGTTCCTGGGTGGGAATAAACAGAAAAAACTAAGAAGTAGGCGGAGCCTAACTTCACAAGTGGGCGACAGCCGCCTGAAGGATGCGTGTGCCCAAGCTCGCATCTGCCGAAGCATGAGCATGCACTTGGTAGTGCTTCGAAAAGGTATGCAGGCTAGTCCAAGTGGCAGCCTGACAGACTTGTTGAGCCGTAGCCTGGTGCCTAAAAGCCCAAGAGGCGCCGACAGCTCTGGTCGAGTGTGCTTTGATCCCCGGCGGGGGAGGCACCTGAGTACTCTGGTAGGCGTCCGAAATGGTCGATCTAATCCAACAGGTCAAGGTCGGCTTAGAAGCAGAGAGACCCTTGCGCCGCCCTGTGGTTAGCACAAAAAGAGAGATGCACCGCCTAAGCGCAGCGGTGCGAGACACATAGATCCGGAGAGCACGCACCAGATCTAGAGTATGCAGCGCTTTCTCAAAGCGATGAACAGGGGCCGGACAGAAGGAAGGCAAGGAAATATCCTGGTTAAGGTGGAAGGGAGAGACCACCTTAGGAAGAAAGTCCGGGGTCGGACGGAGAACTACCTTGTCTTGGTGAAAAACCAAAAAAGGTGACTCCGAGGAGAGAGCAGCCAAATCAGAGACTCTCCTGAGAGAAGTTATGGCAACTAGAAAGGCCACCTTTTGAGAAAGACGATACAAAGAAACCTCCCTAAGGGGCTCGAAAGGGGGTTTCTGCAATACCGTGAGGACCAAGTTAAGGTCCCAGGGATCCAAGGGCCACCGATAAGGCGGAATGATGTGAGACGCACCTTGCATGAAGGTGCGGACCTGAGCCAGCCGGGCGAGACGCCGCTGGAACAGCACTGATAGGGCTGAGACTTGTCCCTTGAGAGAGTTGAGGGACAGTCCTAGCTGCAGACCGGACTGTAAAAAAGACAGAAGGGTCGGCAACGAGAATGGCCAAGGAGAATGGCTGGAAGAGCGACACCAGGACAGGAAAATTTTCCAAGTCCTGTGATAGATCTTGACGGAGGAAGACTTACGGGCCCGAGTCATAGTGGAGATGACTTCAGGAGGAATACCAGAAGCCGTCAAAATCCAGGACTCAAGAGCCACGCCATCAATTTGAGTGCCGCAGAATTCGGGCGGAAAAACGGACCTTGCGAGAGCAGGTCTGGACAGTCAGGAAGATGCCACGGCATCTCCACGGACAGTTGGAGCAGGTCCGGATACCAAGCTCGCCTGGGCCAGTCCGGTGCAATGAGGATGACTCGACGGCTCTCCATTCTGATCTTGCGCAGGACTCTGGGCAAGAGAGCTAGAGGGGGAAACACGTAGGACAGACGAAACTGGGACCAGTCTTGAACCAGAGCGTCCGCGGCGAAGGCCTGAGGATCGTGGGAGCGAGCCACGTAAACCGGAACCTTGTTGTTGTGACGGGATGCCATTAGGTCCACGTCCGGAGTGCCCCACTTGCGGCAGATTGACTGAAACACTGCCGGGTGCAGGGACCACTCGCCACCATCCACGGATTGACGGCTGAGATAATCTGCCTCCCAGTTTTCTACGCCAGGGATGTGGACTGCGGATATGGTGGACTTGGAGTCCTCCGCCCATTGAAGAATGCGTTGGACCTCCAACATTGCCAGGCGACTGCGTGTCCCGCCTTGGTGATTGATGTAAGCAACCGCTGTCGCGTTGTCTGACTGGACTTGAATGTGCCTGCCCGCCAACAGGTGGTGAAAGGCTAGGAGAGCTAGAAGCACAGCTCTGGTTTCCAGCACATTGATTGAAAGGGCTGACTCGGACGGAGTCCAAGTGCCCTGTGCTCTGTGGTGGAGATGTACCGCTCCCCAGCCGGATAGGCTGGCATCCGTGGTGAGAATCACCCAGGACGGAGTCAGGAAGGAGCGCCCTTGGGACAGGGAGAGGGGTCGAAGCCACCACTGAAGAGAGCTCCTGGTCCGTGGCGACAGAGCCACTAACCTCTGTAAGGAGGAAGGCCGCTTGTCCCAACAGCAGAGAATGTCCAGCTGCAGAGGACGCAGATGGAACTGGGCAAAGGGAACCGCCTCCATGGAGGCCACCATTTGACCCAGCACCTGCATCAGATGCCTGAGGGTATAACGGCGGGGCCTCAGGAGAGAGCGCACCGCCAACCGGAGTGACAGCTGTTTGTCTAAGGGCAACTTCACAAGTGCCGGCAAAGTCTTGAACTGCATCCCTAGGTACGTGAGACTCTGGGTCGGAGTCAGAGTGGATTTGGGAAGATTGACAATCCACCCGAATTGGGCTAGGGTGGCGAGAGTGAGCGAAACACTCCACTGACAGTCTGCGCTGGATGTACCCTTGACCAGAAGGTCGTCCAGATAAGGAAGCACTGCTAACCCCTGGAGGTGCAGGACCGCAATCACTGCCGCCATGACCTTGGTGAATACCCGAGGGGCCGTGGCTAACCCGAAGGGGAGAGCCACGAATTGGAAATGATCCTCTCCTATCGCAAAACGTAACCAACGCTGATGTGACACTGCGATTGGCACATGTAGATAGGCATCTCTGATGTCGATGGACGCCAGGAACTCCCCTTGGGTCATAGGGGCAATGACTGATCGCAGAGACTCCATGCGAAAATGCCGCACCCGGACATGCTTGTTGAGAAGCTTGAGATCCACGATGGGCCGGAAGGTACCGTCCTTTTTTGGAACTAGGAAGAGATTTGGAGTAAAAACCTCTGAACCGTTCCTGAGCGGGAACTGGGACAATCACTCCGTTTGCCTGCAAGGACGCCACGGCCTGCGAGAAGGCGGCGGCCTTGGAGCAGGGGGGAGTTGAGAGAAAAAATCTGTTTGGAGGGCTGGAAGAGAATTCTATCCTGTAGCCGTGAGATATGATGTCTCTCACCCACTGATCGGAGACTTGCTTTAACCAAGCGTCGCCAAAGTGGGAGAGCCTGCCATCGACTAAGGACGTGGCTGGAGCGGGCCGAGAGTCATGAGGAAGCTGCCTTAGTGGCAGAACCTCCTGCGGTCTTCTGCGGACGCGCTTTTGGGCGCCAGTTGGATTTCTGATCCTTGGCTGAGTTAGCGGACGAGGCGGAAGGCTTAGAGGATGACCAATTGGAGGAACGAAAGGAACGAAACCTCGATTGATTCCTACCCTGGGCGGGTTTCCTGGTCTTGGTTTGTGGCATGGAAGTACTCTTCCCGCCAGTAGCTTCTTTAATGATTTCATCCAGCTGTTCACCAAACAGCCGTGAACCAGCAAAAGGGAGCCCAGCAAGAAACTTCTTGGAAGAAGCATCTGCCTTCCACTCTCGAAGCCGCAAAATCCTGCGGATAACAAGAGAATTAGCTGAAGCCACCGCAGTGCGGTGAGCAGCCTCTAGCATGGCAGACATGGCATAGGATGAAAAAGCTGAAGCCTGAGCAGTTAAGGTAACCATCTCAAGCATAGATTCCTTGGTGAGGGAATGCATCTCCTCTAGAGAAGCAGAGATGGCTTTGAGAGCCCACACTGCTGCAAAAGTCGGGGAAAACGCGGCCCCCGCAGCTTCATACACAGATTTGGCCAGAAGGTCAATCTGACGGTCAGTGGAATCCTTAAGTGAGGTGCCGTCAGCCACCGACACAACGGTCCGGGCTGATAGCCTAGACACCGGAGGGTCTACCTTTGGGGAGTGAGACCACTCCTTGACCACCTCAGGTGGAAATGGAAACCGGTCATCAGAACCACGCTTTGGAAAGCATTTGTCAGGGCAGGCCCTGGGTTTGGTCACAGCGGTCTGAAAACTGGAGTGGTTAAAGAACACACTCTTCACTCTCTTAGGCGATGTAAACTGATGTTTTTCTGCCAAAGAGAGTTGCTCCTCTGACACTGGCGGATTGAGATCCAGCACAGAATTAATAGAAGCAATCAAATCACTAAGATCTGAGTCACCCTCAGAGAAATCGATGGGATACATAGCCTCCGAGCCCCCAGTGAGAGCATCCTCCTCATCTTGAGAGTCAGCTCTTGAGACAGAGCCGTGGGATGGGGAGGGGGAGGAAACCCTGCGCCTTCTCTTAGAAGGACGGGGTCTGGGATCAGATGATGAATCCTCCGTGAGCTCCGATGGACGGAGGTCAGAGGATAGGAGTCCTCTGTCAAGAGTATTAGAGGCACCCTGTGAGGGGGGCTGATGCATATTCATCAAAGTCCTGGACAAAAGCCCCATGGACTCAGCAAATGACTGGGATATGGACCTAGAAAAGGACTCTACCCAGGACGGGGGTTCAATCACAGGTGCAGCAGCAGCCTGAGAGACCACTGGGGGTGAGACTCCAGGCTGTGGCACCGCCAAGTTAGAGCAGACATCACAATGTGGATAGGTGCTCGGCTCAGGCAGCAGGAGCTTACATGCAGTGCATGCAGAATAAAGCTTTGGAGCCTTGCTCCTTGTGTGAGACATGCTGCTGGAGTGGGGGCTTTGCAGAGAATGAACCCCAGGGAGAATATACAGAGGTCCACAACCGGAGACCGGCTGTGGCTTACCAGACTGCTGAGCGCGGTGTTGTGTGCCCTCCAGATCCCGAAGCCCGGTCCCTCAGTCGCAGCACCTCAGCAGAGATGCAGAATGCAGGATGTCCCAGAGCAGAGTGAACTCTGCCTGAGAAGAGGGCATTCCTATAAAAGAGCGGGAACTGGATGGCTATAGAGACCTGCAAAGAATGAGGGATGCCCCAGCAGTGGGGAGTGTCCCTCCCCTGTGTAGAACGGCCGCAGGGAGGAGCCGAACCTGTCCCTCTGCATGAGTGACATGCGAGGGCAGGAAAATGAAACTAGGCCTCCGGCGAAGCCGGGGCCTAAATTTAAGCGGCGAGGCTGACAAGCAGGCACTATCGGCGCGGTTCTCAGGCAAAAGCTAGAGAACCCGCCGGAAAAGTTAAAACAATCACATACAGCATACTCTCCCCTTACAATAAAGAACCGGGACCCCCAACATAAACGTCTCAGGTACTTAGCTGCTGAGACGCAGGGCCATGTCCCTGGGGATGAGTGCTCCGGTCCAACAGAATCCTCAAGGGGCTGTGGATGGAGACCGGACTCCTGCCAGGCATGGAGACCGTGCTGGTTCCCACTTCAAGCCAGAGCCCAGAAGGGATGGTGAAGGAGCGCGGCACGTAAGGCTGCAGCCTTGTAAATCAACCTTAACAACACTGCCGACACAGTGGGGTGAGAAGGGACATGCCGGGAGTCCAGACATGGACCCGCTTTTCTTCAAACTCTTTCCAAAAGTCAAACAAATCAGATGAGAATGCATGTGTGGATGTATGCCTCCTGACACAAAGCAATAAACTGGCTAGGACTGGCTACCAGGGGGTGTATAAGCTCAGGGGGAGGAGCTACACTTTTAAATGTAGTACTTTGTCTGTCCTCCGGAGGCAGAAGCTAAACACCCATGGTCTGGGTCTCCCAAAGGAGCGATAAAGAAAAGAGATATCTTGAGAAAAAGTATTGCTAAAGATCTTTAGAATATGCTAATGAGGCCAACGACTAGTTGCAAGGGCATGTGTTCCCTTGGCTAGTCAGCCCCTTTAGCATGTTAGCACGCCCACAGGGGCATACTAATGAACACACAGCGTCAGAGGCATGGTCGATCTCACCTCTGCTGTCACTGCTGGTTTTTGGGTAGAGGTTAAATTCCAGAGGGTAGAAGAAACTTTGCTGACATCATGCCTATGTGACTAGAAGGGGCAGGGCCTCCGCCTACATAGCTGATACCAGAAGAAACTCCACATGGTCATGGATTTATAACAGAAGCAGGTGTCTGGGGGTAAGACCCCCCAGGTGGGAGGGGGGAGGTGCAGGGGAAGCAAACCTCCCCCTTGCAAGATTATAGTGGATGAGAGGAAACCACAACGCCCACTATCCAGGAAGGTAGGAAGGTCCTTCCAGACACTGGGATTTAAGGACAACCCTGGTTTTTGGCTCAGTACACACGATGAGAACACCTCCGGACGTCAGGTTATGCGCACTACACAAGTTTGAATCCAGGACGCGTACACCTGGTTTCATAGTACGCATGACTGGAAGTCTGGGACTTCTGATCATGCGCACTGAGCCAAAATCCAGCATCGGGGGCGGTGGCAACAGAGAGCGGTGAGATCGACCATACCGCTGACACTGCAAATTCATTAGCCTGTTAGCACGCCCACTGGGGCGTGCTAACATGCTATATGGGCCAGCTAGCCAAGGGAAGTAACGCCCTTGCGACTAGTTGCTGGCCTCATTAGCATATGATAAACGATCTTTAGAAATACTTTTTCTAAAGATATCTTTATCTATGCTACCAGATACATGGACAATTAGGCAGGGATTAGCAATATGCACCCAGAACTGCTCGTGGCTCTGGGTGCAAATTGCACCTGACAGGTTCCCTTTAAAGCGTAACCGTCATATTAATTTTTACTTCATAAATGGGTAGCACACATGAAAATAACTTTGTAATATATCTTATCAGAGAAACTTGCTTCTATCTCTGCCAGAATTGGTCATTATTAAAATTCTCAATTCTGAGATAAATTTACTTTCAGTGAAGACTTTCCCATTACTGAGAAAGGAGATGGCAGTTGTTACTGATGATTCTATGATGACGAGAGCAAGGAGGCGTTGGAGGCAGAGGGAGTAGCTACAGTGAGGAGCTAGAGATAGAGGGAGGAGCTAGAGTCAGAACTCCTCCCACCCCTCCTATCTAGAGAGATTCTCATCAGTTACAAAGTTGTTTATTTTCATGTGCACTACTGATTTATGAAATAAAAATTAAAACGATGGTTACACTTTAACTGGTTACGTTTCACTCACAGAAGTTTGTCTGCAAAATTTCGTGCAGATTCCTGAAACAATATGGTTGAGTTTTTTTTCGGTTTACTTTTAGCATTAATTTCTAAGTTTAGCTTTTCATTAAGGTTTGCATTAAGGCTTAGTAATTATATTATTTGGGAAAAGCCAACATCTGTATTCATACATTATGATACACAATAGGTAACAATGTATATAAATGCGCCCTGACCTACTGTTATATTGGAAGCACATGACAGTAACCAAACTGGCAAGAAATATATAAAAGGTTTACATAAATACAGATATCCATACCTTTATGCAAAAAGGCTACCATGTAAGTGAATTCTTGCAAAACATTTGGGGGCTGATAATAAAAAAGGCACAAGCCACCTAAGGAACAAAAACACACAAGCAAATTGTGTTAATACTTCCACTACTTCTAGAAATGTACATTATCAGTAAAAAAAAAAACCAAAAACATACATTTGATACAACAATCTGTGCAAAACAAAGCAGTACTAACTCATAATAAGAATGATTATTAAATGATAAGAAAAGATCAACCAAACCAGGAAAGTTTTCTCTGCTCAGTCACCACAACCCCTTTATATAACTGACCACTGTCCCTCCCCCATAAACGTCCTCCCCACCATCACCGAAGGAGACCTTGCACGTCTTCTCTCAAAAGCGCACCTCACTACCTGCGCACTTGACCCCATCCCATCTCTTCCGCAACCTCACCACTATCCTTATTCCAGCCTTAACCCATCTTTTCAACCTCTCTAACCTCTGGAACCTTCTCTTCTGCCTTTAAACACACAACAGTCACATCCATCCTAAAGAAACCTTCCCTCGATCCAACCTCTACTACCAGCTATTGCCCCATATTACTACGCCCATTCGCCTCAAAACTCCTCGAATAGCACGTCGATGCTAATCTTTCCTTCCACCTCTCATCTAACTCTCTCTTTGACAACCTACAGTTCGGCTTCCGTCCACTTCATTCTACTGAAACTGCCCTGACTAAAATCACAAATGACTTACTGCCAAAGCTAACAATCATTTCTCTATACTCCTACTTCTAGACCTGTCCTCAGCCTTTGACACTGTCGACCACTCCCTTCTATTACAGATTGTCTCTTGTCTTGGTGTCAGAGATCTTGCCCTCGCTTGGATCTCTTCATACCCTTCCAAATCGCACTTTTAGTGTCTCTCACTCCCACACAACCTCTTCATCACACCGTCTCTCTGTTGGCATCCCTCAAGGCTCAGTCCTGGGACCCTTACTTTTTTCCATATATACATTTGGCCTGGGACAACGCAAAGTCCCACATGGCTTCCAGTACCATCTATATGCCAATGACACTCCGATCTACCTCTCTGGTCCAGATGTCACATCTCTGCTGTCCAGAATCCCAGAGTGTATCGGCTATATGCTCCTTCTCCTCTCACTTCCTAAAGCTCAATGTGGACAAAACTGAACTAATATTTCCTCCATCTCACCTACACGCTCTACCTGATCTATCTATTACAATAATTAACATCATGCTCTGTCCAGTATCCAAAGTTCGGTGCCTTTGAGTGACCCTCAACTCTGCCTTGTCTTTCACACCACACATCCAATCCCTCACTACCTCCTGCAGTCTTCAACTCAAAAGCATTTCTAGAATCTGTACCTTCCTCAATTCGCAATCTACAAAAATGCTAGTGCATGCCCTCATAATCTCCCGCCTGGATTACTGCAACATCCTCCTCTGTGGCCTCCCTGCTAACCATCTTGCCCCTCTCCAGTCCATCCTTAATTCTGATGCCCGACTGATCCACCTCTCTCCTCAATACCACCCAGCTTCTCCCCTCTGCAAATTCCTCCATTGGCTCCCAACCTTGCACCGTATCAAATTCAAACTACTAACACTGACCTACAAAGTCATCCATAATCTGTCTCCTCCGTATATCTCTGAACTAATCTCCTGCTACACTCCAAAATTAATTTCCGGTCCTCCCAAGATCTCCTATCCTCCTCTCTCATTTGTTCTTCATGCAACTGCCTCCAAGACTTACCCTGAGCAGCCCCTGTCGTCTGGAATTCGCTGCCTCACCACGTCAGATTATCTGCTACACTTGCAAGCTTCAAACGGAATTTGAAAACTCATCTGTTCAGTAATGCCTATAATCTTCAATGACCCCACTGCTTCACCACCACCACAGCGCAGGATTAGTGGGGCCCTAAATGCTCACATATTGTACCACACTTAAACATTTAGGGTGCATTTACATGTGTTGAGTGTTCAGACTGGAAAATGAGAACGCTCAACAATATTTAAGTCTTTTGATACTGGTTTACCGCCTTCTTTACACAGAATGAGGAAGAAATGATGGGCACAAAACGATCACTAATAGATCAACCTGTCCCCTATAGTATCATGTTATCAGCAGCACTTCTGCAGTTTGCAATATGCGATGTGCTGCTGTGAACAATGATTTTTGTTTCACCCTAACAATCCCCTTTATGAATGTGTCACATTTTGGTCATTTGTTGGGCAATTGTCAACATTTTTACACCTATGAACTCTCGCCTGAGCTGCCAGGATTTGTAATTGTGGATGCTATATACACAAACACATATGTATATCTAAACGCATATGTATACAGAGCACATACAAACTGTACATGTACGTACACACATACATATTCATACATATATAGTAAAAATGGCCGCCGGACACATCATGGAGGGGAGATATGTATCACAGAAGTGTTTATCCTCTGTGATGTAGGCCTGGAAGCTAGCTCCAGTACGTATAGTACTAAAAGGGTTATTGCAGCTGACATGGGCCAGGTTTACGAGCAGTCAGAGATGGGTGGGCCTGGCTGCTCACATAGCTTCAGCCCATGGTGTGGTATGGTAGACATAAATTCCAGGTGAATTCATTAGCTGTCTGTGTGTGGAGGTAAGAAGTCCTCCTGTGCAAAGTCTTCATGCTTTGTCTTGTTGCCACACTTGATATGGGGCAATACCAGACGAACATGGAAAGGGAAGGTGGGGGTTTAGAGGGAAACCCTTTCTCTATGGAAGGGGGAAGATGGTGACCTCTGGTAAAACCAACAGCTAGCCCCTGGCTCCCCTGATGTCCCTAGATAGGTCCCGCACATATACGCAGATCAGGATACCTAGGCCCTGGCTGATTCTGAAATAGGCCCTAGGTAGTGACCGGAGGGGATGAGCACTAGTGAATCCCACTAAGACCTAAAGAACACACAGGGAAAACGAGCAGGTGAATGTAAACGGACAACTTCTCTGCAAGATGACATTGGAAGAATGACAGCAACAAAATGTGTTTCCACAGGAGATTTCAAGCCAAGTGCTTCCAATCTGGACACCATAGGAGTAAACTCTACCACCGGCAATAAACTAAGGGGGAAATGCAGGTCTATATAGATACAGGGAGTAGGAATAAGGATTTGCACCTGAACTGCCAAGTTATCCACAAGGTCCAAAAGGGAAAACATTAACCCTAAATGAGAAGATAAATAGACCTCCATACACACCAAGGAAGAAAGAATGGAACAACAAGAGGCAGTTTATGCAGCCAAACACAATGACCTTCTGCAGCAGGACACCACAGGGTTGTCGGTCAACCATGACACAAACGTGACACTTGTATGCTGATCTAATACTGAAGTGCCATTGTTAGGACTGTATATCTTGATTTCCTGCCAAGATAGGCTGTTTATTTTCCTTGTGTGTGGCTTGCTTAATGCAGTTTTAATAAAGCAGCCTTCACATTTTGTTTAGTCGCCTCCCGTGCCTACCTTAAACGCCACCGAGTGAGCCGTATCGCTATAGTGGTTGTAAAACACGGGTACAAATCACGAAGGACACGTGTGACCACCGCAAGAAAACCACATCTCGGGGGTAAAAGCGGCTGCTGGACTAGACAGCATGGAGGAGCTAATCCAAGAAGCTGATACAGTCCAATATACAGCAGCAAGCACTGCAGGAAACTATTATACTGTTGATGCAGCAGATGGTGCTATTGGCTGAGACATTCCGCCCTAGGGAAACAGTGACTGTGAATCAGGAGAACTATATTACATTTCTAATTGGAGGTAGTTGCTAATATTATTATTACTATGCCTACTACATATTTGGATAGGGTCTTGGAGTTGGGAATACCCCTTTAATGCTGCACACTAATAAAGTGATGAAATTATTACTATTAAATAATATTAATAATGAGCAGAATTAATTTCAGCCTATTGGTTCAGCCCTCCCCACTAGTAACAGTCTCTCACATGGCCCCTCTGGAAATTTAATTGCCCACCCTATACTAGATTGATTTAGGCAACTGTCAATTGAGTAGGCAAAATTTTAACTTTTTTTAACCATACCTGTCTTATTTGTAAACAACTGTAAATTTTGAGAAGTGATTCTTCCCTTTCCCCTTTCTTCAGGAGGATCATATCCCAAATTCACCAGGCTAGGACAAAACATAATACAGCATAAGCCAATAGGTCCTACATATTTATCACTAGCATTATTAAGAATTAAGAATTTAGTAAGGCATATGAATAGATCGTGCATAACTTGCCTCACACTTTGATCAGCTAAAAAGATTTCAAGTGGAATTTCAAGCTTCAGAAAAAATAAAAGAAACAGGACTGCAGTCAGTGTACAAGAATAATAAATAAATAAAAAAAAAAAAAAAAAAAACACACACACTCAAAACATAACTTACTATATATTTAAAATCTCCACCTGGATAAAACTGTATACAATGCAAAACACAACCTGCACGCTGTGGAAGAAAAAAAAAAATAGATTTCAGCTAATGTAGGTATATGTTGCACCATATACAATATCATACAACAACTAAAATACATTACATAATAGAAAGCCTGAATTACTATTAAGTTAAAGTAAAAAATGTAAAACAAAGGCATTGTATAATTCAAGGATATCACTGAACAATTAAGAGTGCTATTGTCCAGTCTTCTGTAGATAAATCAAAATCATCATATAGCATTTTTGCAATACATTTTTGTCTTCACCAACTAGGAGAATAAGAATTTGCTACAATGTATTAGTATAGCCACTCCTCTGTAAGCCCAACCTACAAACAATGTTAGGCTATGTGCCCTCAGTGGGTTTTTTTCAGCACAAAAAAAAGCATGTCTTGGCAGGGAAAAAAGCTGCTGAAAAATGTGCTTTTTATCATGCTTGTGCTTTTTTTCCCCATGCTTTTTTGTCATGACAATCGCGAGGGTTCAGGCGCTGTACCCCCGGGATTGCCATTAGGTCTCCAGCTGATATTACAGAAGGGACTCCGTTCTCACTGCCTGGAGCGGTGCTCGCACGGCTCCCAGCAATTTAACCCCCTGAGTGCTGCGATCAGTGCGCTAGCAGAAGTTAGGTGCAGGGAAACCCAGTGACATTCATGACGGTGAATCTGCAGGAAATCCCAGTGAATAACTGGCATGAATGCAATTCACCTTGTGACGTCACTCAGATTGCCTGCGGTCACACGTGAATGTCCAGCTGTGACCGTCACTAATCTGAGTGATGTCATTGCTAATCGCGTCTCACTCTCTGCCTGCAGTTACAGCGTTCGGTCATGTTCCATGATCGCGCTCTAATTTTAAACGTAGCAGTGCTGAAATAGTCGTTGGACCTTGTGTGGATTACGTTGGACCTTCAGGGGTGTTTGGGGGGGTTAATAAAGTGGTGGAAGAGGGTGTTTCTTTTTATTTTATTTAAAATAAAAGGATGTTTCTGGTGTTTATGTTTCTTTACTGATTAGTGATGGGGGGTGTCAGATGCCTGTCATCATTAATCTAGAGCTTAATGACAGCTGTGGGCTGTTATTAACCTCTTTTATTACCCCAACTGCCATCGCACCAGGGCAATTGGGAAGTGCTGCGTAAAGCCCTCGGCTTGTCACATCTAATGGATGCGACAGTCCTGAGAGGCTGCAGGTTGTTATTCTTAGCCTGGGAGGTGGCCTAATAACCATAGGACTTCCCAGGCTGAGAAAACCAGCTCCCAGGTGTCTGGCTTTATCATGGCTGGGTATCAAAAGAAGGGGGAACCACTCGCTATTTTGTTTTTAATTATTTATTTAAATAATTAAAAAAAAAAAAAAAAAACTCGCTATTTTGTTTTTATTTATTTAAATAATTAAAAAAAAAAAAAAAAAAAAAAAAAGCTGCATGTGGTTCCTCTTATTTTAATACACAGCCAAGATAAGCGCACGGCTGGGGGCTGCAGCAATCATGTAACCAGCTTTAGCTGCTGGTATCAATACGGGGGTGACCCTATGCAAATTATTTTATTTCATACCCCAATATAGACCCTGAGACAACGCCTGTGATTCCAACCAATAAACAGACGCTGTCTGGGGCGGGGTCTGACTGCAGCCAATCAGATGGGCAGTGAAAGCAATGAATATTCATTAGAGATAATTGTTGGGCCTGGAAGTAACGCTGCAGCTGCAGGGACACTGTATGTACACTTTTGGGTGTTTTTTTTTTTTACAGTGGCCAATCACAGCTATGCCAAATGCTTGACATGGCTGTGATGGGCAGGGAGAGGATAGTTTTTGCCATCTGATCATTTACCGATCCTTGGCAAGATCTTTTGCAGTAATGGCTGGGTTTAGACCAAGTAGGGCCCTGGCCAAAAGTTTAAAGTGGAGTCCGAAATGCTCACATATTGCTTCATCACACTAAAAACATTTAGGTTACATTTACATACACTAAGGTTAAACTGGTAAATGAGCGAGATCGACAATTTTCAAGTCCTTTGGTCTTTGTTGCCTGACCTCTTTACACAGGATGATGAAGAATGATGGGCACAGAATGATTATTAATAGATCAATATGCCCCCCTACAGTATCATGTTATTGGCAGCACTTCTCCAGTTTGCACCGTGCGATAAGCTGCTAAAAACAGCGACTTTGTTCCACTATAAAAATCCAATTCCCTGATGAATGAACAGCATTTTGGTCATTTATTGGAAGATGGCAGACATAGTTACATAGTTACTTAGGTTGAAAAAAGACCTAGGTCCATCTAGTTCAACCTTCCTCCACCAGTTCTACATTTAGTCACTAAGTCATTTATAACCAACAATGTTTTGTGTACTGAGGAAATCATCCAGCCCTTTTTTAAAAGCTGTTATAGTATCTGCCATTACTACCTCTTGTGGTAGTGTATTCCACAGTCTGACCGCTCTAACTGTAAAGAACCCTTTCCTATTTAGGTTTCGGAATCGCTTTTCTTCCACTCGCAGTGAGTGCCCCCTGGTCCTTAGTACTGTCTTTGGAAGGAATAAGTCATGAGCCAGTCCTTTATATTGACCACACATGTATTTATACATATAAATGAGATCTCCTCTGAGACGTCTTTTTTTCTAAGCTAAACATATCTAACTTTTTCAACCTGTCATCATATGGGAGGCCTTCCATTCCTTGTAATAGTCTAGTTGCCCGCCTTTGAACTGACTAACTTCTGAATGTCCTTTTTAAAATGTGGAGCCCAAAACTGGATCCCATATTCCAGATGTGGCCTTACAAGTGATTTATAGAGGGGTAACAATACGTTGGGATCACGGGATCTAATCTCTCTTTTTATACACCCTAAAATCTTGTTTGCTTTAGCAGCTGCTGCTTGACATTGAGTGCTGCTGCTCAGCTTATTTGTAATGAGAATACCCAAGTCCTTCTCCTGTTCTGTAGTCCTGAGTTTACTTCCATTTAATGTATACGCAGCTGTAGGATTACTCCGTCCTAGGTGCATTACTTTACATTTATCAACATTAAATCTCATTTGCCAAGTATCTGCCCATTCTGACATCTTATCCAGATCTTTTTGTAACATTGTACTATCCAGGTCAGTTTTTAATATCCTACATAGTTTGGTGTCATCGGCAAAGACTGACACTGTACTATCAATCCCATCCACAAGGTCATTAATAAAGAGAGTAAAAAGAATCGGTCCAAGCACAGATCCCTGCGGCACCCCACTGCTGACTATAGCCCATTTAGAGAATGTACCATTTATGACTACTCTTTGTTTCCTATCTTTTAGCCAATTCCTTACCCAGTTGCATATTGTGTCCCCTAGTCCTTGCTTCTGGAGCCTTAGTATAAGGCTATTATGTGGTACAGTATCAAATGCCTTTGCAAAGTCCAAATAAATCACATCAGCTGCATTACCAATATCCAGGTTTGAACTTACCCCCTCATAGAACCCCAACAGGTTGGTTAGACACGACTTATCTTTCATGAATCCATGCTGTTTGTCAGTTATTATATTATTTTCTGCAATATATTTTTGCATGTCATCCCTTAAAATGCCCTCAAAAACTTTGCATACTACTGATGTCAGGCTTACTGGACGGTAGTTGCCTGGATCTACCCTCTTACCTTTCTTAAATATCGGTACCACATCAGCAATCCTCCAATCCTGAGGCACCAACCCTGTTACAAGTGAGTCTAAAAAGATGAGATACAGCGGTCTGTCGATTACGGAGCTCAATTCCCTCAATATTCGTGGATGAATGCCATCTGGCCCTGGGGATTTGTCAATGTTTAATTTACTCAGACGTAGGCGTACTTCATCTTGTGTTAAATTAATTATATCGGGTGGTGGACTTTGATTTTTCACTTGTTGAATGATCCCTGGTACAGTCAGTTCCTTGGTGAATACAGATGAGAAATGCCTATTTAATATCTCAGTCTTTTGTTTGTACTCTATAACTAACTTGTTATTATATTTTAAGGGGCCGATACTATCCTTTGTTTTCCTTTCGGCATTAATGTATTTATAAAAGATTTTGGGATTTATTTTAATGTCATTGGCGATTTTTGTTTCAGTAGCTAATTTTGCTTGTTTGATTTCTTTTTTACATTTCCTATTGATATCTTTATACTCCTGAAATGCTATTTCTGTATTCTCAGCCTTTAAGATTTTAAACGCCCTTTGTTTTTGTTTTATTATACTTTGTACAGTCTTCTTTATCCATAGTGGTTTCTTTTTATTCCTGGACATTTTATTACCAGAGGGTATACGTTTTTTACAGGACTCTAGTAGTATATCCTTAAACTTACCCCATTTATGTTCGATATCCCCAGTTACCATGACTTTGTCCCAATCTACACATTTAAGCTCTTCCCTTAATTTGTTGAAATCAGCTTTCCTAAAATTCCAGGTTTTAGCATTCCCCCTTTGAAATGTTCTATTGAATATTATGTTGAAGCTTACCATATTATGATCGCTGGTGCCCAAGTGCTCCCGGACCTGTAGATCTGAAATTGTATCCGGTCTATTTGACAGGACCAGATCTAGCAAATTATCTCCCCTGGTCGGTTCACCTACCATCTGAGAGAGGAAATGATCTTGAATGGTAGATAAGAACTTACAGCTTTTAGCAGAACCAGAAGATTCTATGTCCCACTGAATGTCTGGATAGTTGAAATCCCCCATAATAAGAACCCGATTATTATTATTAGCTGCCTTTTCAATTTGTTCCAGCATTTCACCCTCTATTTGTTCAGGTATGTTAGGAGGCTTATAGCAAACTCCAATTAGCATTTTTCAATTATTCCCCTCCCCATGTACATTTACCCATACTGACTCTACATTGTTGCTGTTCCCCTCAATGTCATCATACAACACAGGTTTTAGGTTAGATTTAATAAATATACACACCCCACCACCTTTTTGGCCTTTCCTGTCCTTCCTAAATGTACTATAACCCTGTATGTTTGTCACCCAGTCATGGCTTTCATCCAGCCAGGTTTCCGTAATGCCCACCACATCATAATCCATGGTTGACATAAGAGTCTCCAATTCATTCATTTTGTTTGCAAGACTTCTTGCATTTGCCAGTAGACATTTAATCCTATTAACACCTTTATTACTCCTAGCCTCCCTACGTTCCTTGTATGTCCCATCCCCCCCTAATCCTTCATTGACCCCTACCGTCTCCCTGTCTCTATCTGCTCTATCTATCCCCTTATTTGCTCCACTACCCTCCCTCCCCCCCGATCCTAGTTTAAAAGCTCCTCCATCCGTCTGACCATTTTCTCCCCCAGCACAGCTGCACCTTCCCCATTGAGGTGCAGCCCGTCCCTACCGTAGAGCCTGTAGCCGACTGAGAAGTCGGCCCAGTTCTCCATGAACCCGAACCCTTCCTTCCTGCACCAATTTCTAAGCCACATATTTATCTCCCTAAGCTCCCGCTGTCTTTCTAGTGACGCTCGTGGCACCGGTAGTATTTCTGAAAACACCACCTTGGAGGTCCTGGACTTCAGCTTCTCTCCTAGTTCCCTGTAATCATTTTTAAGGACCTTCCACCTGCCTCTAACTTTGTCATTAGTACCAATGTGCACCATGACCGCTGGGTTTTCCCCAGCCCCACCCAGCAATCTGTCTATCCGATCCACAATATGCCGAACCCGAGCACCCGGCAGACAACACACTGTTCGGCATTCACTGTCTCGGCGACAGATGACCCTGTCTGTCCGCCTAATTATAGAGTCCCCTACCACCAACATCTGTCTGGGCTTTGCTGCACTCCTATTTCCCTCCTTCCTACAGCAGTTGTTTTCCTGGTTGCTAGGAGCAACATCCTGCTGTAGTGACCCTAGTCCAGGCCCTTCATTCCTAATATCAGCCAAACAGCCATATTTACTAGGTTGTGCCAGGTCAGGACTAGGCTCCCTGACACTTTTCCCCCTACCTCTTCTTCTAACTGTTACCCAGCTACCTACCTCTGGGTCCTGATCTTCCCCACTTCCACCCTCCTCCATATCACTGGCCCCAGCCAGAGAAAGCTCAGTGAGCTCTAAACTCCTCTCCAGGTTTGCAATGCCCCTCTTTACATGAACCCTCGTCTGTGCTGCCAGGATTTATAAATATACACCGAGCACATACATATGTGGTGCCCCTGAGTACATCACGTTACCCAGGGTGCATGGCCTACTCTCCCTCCCCCCCCCCCCATGGTTCCAGGTTCCCAGAAATCGGTGTCACTACCAACAGCACCACAAATGCAAATCAACACCTCAATCATGACCTGTCAGACACACAAGTGGGTTGTTCTAGCTGGAAAAAGGACACCCGCGTAGGGGTCATGCAGACTGGTGGGAGGGAAGTGAGTAGAGTAGAAGAGTAGTGAGAGCCCTCAAGGAGAGATGAGCTGGGAAGAGTGATCTCTCGGGGAGCTAGACCGTGGTTGGGTCACAGACAGTGGACCGGTGGCAGTGACATTGGAAAGGGGTGTGACGGACATAGTCTAGGAGGACTGTCGGTACCAGCAAGCCCAAAAGAAACTGACCGGTACTGAGCACGACTGGGTACAGGACCCTAGGTCAGGAGCCGATTCAACGTCCTGGCAATTAACCTGCAGAGGAAGGAGACCTTCAGGGACTTTCCCCACAGAGCTCACAGATTGAGGGCATCAGCACAACGCGGGGGACAGGATTTTCCAGTCAAAAGCAGCTCACTGAAGTCCCAAGTGCCAGCCCTCAAGAGTACAGCTACACTTCACAAAGTGAGCAGGGCCGTAACAGCTTCAAGTCACGTGGGCACAGACAATTAAATTGTGTACGGAAGTGGGCTCCGGACTATCAAGCGACACCGGTGGGAGCGGATACCTGGACGGGCTCCTCGCAGTGACTGTGGCACACAGAGAACTTGGTTTATTTGCAGTGTGTGTGTCTCCTTTCTAAACCTCATCCAGCACCACGACTACTCCCCCTGCACGCTGCTCTCTCAAACAACCACCAACACCCCTGAGCCCGGGGCCATCCCTACCTGTGGAGGGACTAACATCAAGCTGCTTAACTCCATCTGCCCGGTACTCCTTACAGCAGCGGCGGTACTCCCATTACCGAACCCACAGGGGGCGTCACGAAGTTCTCGCTTGTAATTACCCCCTTTTCAAAAATCAAAGTGTCCACCAACCCGGGTCCGGGCCCCTTGAGCCACCACAATACCGGATCCGAGCAGCCCGACCAACACCGGGGCGGTACACATACACATCTCTACATATATCTACACCACCAGGAGTCCATGCATTCTAGGCTATACCACACACACACAACACGTCTATTTACATCTTTGGGCTTCTGTGTGGTACAGTACGGGTCCTCCGGGAAGAGATGCTCTTTGTAACCACTTATACTCTGACCAAGCACTCCTTATATTAAGAATTCTCAAAAAATGGTTAATAAAATAGGTTTTATAAACTGCAGAGTCAGTAAGATTAACGTTTTCATAGAATCATCTACTTAAATGTAAAATGTTCAACAAAAGTGCTCCTATATACTTCATACTAAAGTTTATTTTTAGTAACAAAAGGCTATAGCGCTCACAAAGTGGTGTGATAAATATTATTATATAATTGCATTAACCTTTATTTCTATAGCGCCAACATATTCCACAGCGCTTTACAATTCAGAAGGATCATATACAAACAAGTAACAGAAAATACAATATTTAAAGGGAAAAAAAACCAACCCTGCTCGTGAGCGTTTACAATCTACAATGAGATGGGGGGGGGTGGGTACAAGGTACAAGTGCTTATTTACAATTACAATCCAGCCATCTCAAAAAAATGGGGGATAGATAATGGCTGCCTGGACCAGTTGGCTAGATCCTTGAGATGCATTTGGGTGCCATGGAGTTTGACGTGGGGTTATTTTCTGAGTTGTGGTGGAGGGATTAGGTGAAATTAGTTTGGCTAGGGAGTGTGCTAGGCTTATATAAATGAATGGGAACAACTTACTTGGTGTAAATGATGACAGTAGGTGCGGATGGCAGTAAATGCGAATACTCATCTGATCAGCATGAAACGTTGCTGAGGTGGCGTGTTGAGTGAATGTTTTGGTTGCAGAAGTTTAGCTGCTTCTTCCCTGTGGGTGCAGGGACTGGCGGTGTTCAGCAGGCGGGCTTCACGGGGTAAAAGGTGATCCCGTGGAGAGGATGCGAGTCGGAGCTGGCGTCTGTATCTAGGGGCCCCGGCCGGCGGCTTCCCTGGATACTTAAGACGCGAGTGTGTGAAGAAGCAAGTGACGTCACAGGGCTCACAGTGCTCCACAACTTGTCTGGTAAGTCTCTCAATTACTTAAATTTATTTTTGTGCCAATTTTGGCTTTTTGTGATCCCATGTGACCTATTGGAATTTGGTTATCATTACACTACGGAGCAGTTTCCTCCTATGATTTGTTACCTTCAACCCTTCATGGTTAATTTCTTATTATAGCTATTGGGCAAATAACCCTGGATTTCATTATGGTTGCTTATTAAGGTAACAAGTAGTAGTAGAGAGATATATTGTGGCTTAATTTATGGCTACCTCTCTTTAGCACGTGACACTTATGTCCTTGCTGGTAATTATTATTTATTTTTTGTACTAAAACCTTCTCTTATTTTGCACACATAACCTATAAATTGTGATATGCAGGTTACTTTCCCTGTGACGCCCTTTTATCTTCCAGCCAATGGTTGTGGGTTTTTTTTTAAATATTTAAAAAATTTATCTATACTGTTTTTTTAATTGAATATCAATAAAGACATTGTTATTTGTGACCCCTTGTTCGGTATTTTCTTTTTTGGTTTTGTATGTTAATCTCCGAATGGTCCCATATACCCCCACACCCATGACAATGATCGTATTATAAATTTACTATTTATCTATATTGTGGGTGTGGTACGGGTTTGCTCTCTAACAATTGATTATAGATTCATTCATGTATTGATATAGGTGTCCTTTTGATTAGCCTCTTAAAATATCCCTTAATCTGGTTTATCTTCAGGATTTTGAATTCGTTTGACGTTTATGTTATTCATGTCAATTGAGACTTTTGGTGAATTATTTCACTTTAGTCTGCTTGTCCGTCGGATTAGGAATTTTTTCTTGGAAATGACAACACAATCCAGCTAATTTGATCAGCTGGTGGATATTTTTTTAAGTTTCTAACTGGTGCCCCAGGGACTGGTTTATATGCACTTTTATCACTTATTTTAACTAATCTAAATTAAAGTTATGTATTAAATTAATCCTCTGAGATTGCGGTAAGTATTTTTAGATTAGGAGGACGGCTATATCACAACTATATTTGTGGTGTCCCTATTGCTGTTTTTGTCACATCTAACCTGAGTTACGTCAAAGCTGAACACTGCTCAGCCTCTGCCTGAGCCTCTCAGCGGGCAGTCATGTACCATGATTGCAAGCTGTGATCAAATATAGCAGAGCTGGAATCGTCGTGGGACCTAGTCAGACCTGCAGGGGTGTTTTGGGGGTTAATAAAGTGGTGAAAGAGGGTGTTTTCTTGTATTTTATTTCAAATAAAGGATTTTTTTCTGTGTTTGTGTTTATTTATTTTCATTTTTACATTAGTAATGAGGGGTTTCATAGATGCCTCCCATTACTAATTTAGGGCTTAGTGTCAGATGTGAGCTAACGTTAACCCCTGAATACCCCGATTGCCACCACACCAGGACAATCAGGAAATGAAGGGTAAAGTGCTGGGGTTGTCACAGCTAATGGATGCAACAATCCTGGGCGGCTCCAGGCTGATATTTTTAGGCTGGGAGGGGCCCAATAAGCATGGGTCTCCCCAGCTTGAGAATACCAGCCCCCAGCTGCCTGGCTTTATCTTAGCTGGGTATCAAAATTGGGTGGGACCACATGCCATTTTTTAAAATTTAATTTAAAAAAAAAAAAAAAAAAAAAAAGCCTCATGCAGTTTCTTCTATTTTGATACACAGCCAAGATAAGCACATGGCTGGGCTGCAGCCTACAGCTGTGGCTTTATCTGTGCGGTGTATCATATGAAGGGAACCTAAGCCAATTTTTTAAATTTAGCGTGCGCACACAGCCTTAGGGCTTGTTTTTTTTGGGATGCATAAAATTGAAAGTGAGAAAAAAATTTTTAAGTGCGTTAAAATTGCAAAAAAAAGTGCAATTCCACAATTTTTTTTTTAATTTACCATGTTAACTTTATGGTAAAACCCGACTCACACTATGCTTATCAAGGTGAAGAAGAATACGTACATACCAAACATATCGCCTTTTTATTATTTAATTGTTGAAAAAACTTTTTAGGACAATTGTAAAAAAAATTTGCTTTGGTCGCCATTTTCCGGGACCCGTAACGTTTTCATTTTTCAGAATATGGGGTATTATAAGGGCTTTTTTTCAGCCCTGACTGATTATTTTACTGATACAATTTCAGGGCAGAAATGATGTACTGACTGCCTCTTATTGCATTTTATTGCAATGTTGCGGTTGCCCCCCAAAAAAATTATGGCGTTTTAATTTTCTTATTGTTATGCAATTTACCGAACAAATTAGTTTCTTTAGATTTTGGAATCATTTTCTTTAATTTAACATAATAGATTTTTACTTCAACTTAGAAGATCTTGAATTACTTTTTAACCTAATGCGGTTCACTGATCTTGCGGTCACATGAGCTGCAGGTAATAGTTACTAAGTGATTATCCCCGGGCACCTCATATAAAAATTACCAGTTTGTATGGAGACCCTTAAGGCCCAGTCACACACAACGACTTACCAGCGATCCCGACAACGATACGACCCGATAAGGATCGCTGGTAAGTGGCTGGGAGGTCGCTGGTGAGATGTCACACAGTCAGACATTACCAACGATGCACTAACGATGAGAGACCTGTATAACGATCTTGGCGGGCGTTGGGACCGTGTTAGGAGGTTGTTGGTAGGTGTCAAACACAGTGATGCAGGACATCGCCTTTGAAGAAAATGGTCCAGACTATTCGGCAACGACTAGCGATCTCACAGCAGGGGCCTGATCACTAGTAGGTGTCACACATAACGAGATCGCTGGAGAGATCGTTGCTGTGTCACAGAAACTGTGACTCAGCAATGATCTCATTAGCAATCTCGTTGTGTGTGACGGGGCCTTTAGGAGACCAGTCAAGAGGCTGTGCTGCCTTCACCCTCACTATGGTTTGTTTAACATCAGGCACTTTGACGAAATCAGAAGGATTATGGAGCAGACAGCTCTGCTCGTTTCCAGAGAGTCTCTATTACCTTAACTGCATAATCCAAGCAGTTTTTTTTACATAATCAAAATAAGTAATCTGCTTAGCGTAGTAAGGACACCTTCATATAATACAGGTTTGGAATGACTAGGCAGCGGTAGCGGTTTAGGGGTCTAAATGCATCGGACATCAATTGACAGGCCAAACATAAAACACTCAGACCTTAATAAAACAAACAGGAATTGGAGTAAAGAAACCAAATAATTCACTCTACGATTGCTGGTAGTCTGAACCTTTCAGCAGGTTGAGACCATTTCTGCACAGCCAGCTCTTTGCCACTGGCTAGTGCTATGAAACAAAAATCGCAAATATCGTGCACCAATGCAATTACACATATAATAGCATTTGTTACACATTGTTTTGCCTTTAGTCAGAGTGGCTACACAACCCTTTTGTGTGACTATAAGAGGCATGATGAAGAGGAAACCGAATAGGAGATGTTTAAGAACGTTTTTCTCATTTGCTAACTTCCATTTCATTTTTAAAGTTTTTAATTCTCCATGCTATTATACTACACTGTGGTCACCATAATTTTGGTAGCACATAGAAAAAAAATAAAATTCTAAATAACTTTCAAAACTATACAAATCTATAGAGGAAAATACGACCATTAAAATTACCTTGGGAACAATATAAAAAAGTATCTGGTCAGACACATCCCACTGTGCCCACACAAAATCTTCAGCAATTCTGTCCTTCGGAATCTGCCCAATATTTGTAATAACCTGTAGGACCAAAAGAACATTATCTAAATAAACCCAGAATGTAGAATATTTATTTTACTCACTTCTATAGCGCTATTCCAAAGGCCTTTACAGATGTGATCATCACTGTCCCCATTGGGGCTCACAATCTAAATTCCCTATCAGTAAATCTTTGGTGTGTGGGATGAAACGTGAGAACCCAGCAAATACGGAAGAATGCACAAACTCCTTGTAGATCTTATAACTCAGAATTATTTTTGTTAAGTTAGTAACTGTTTATGCTAAAAGATCTTTCCTAATGTCTCTTACACAAATATTATTGTTAAAGTTTGAAAACTAGTGTTAAACACTTTTGGTATAATCTGATTATCAGGCTACATAGGCTGTCTTATATGCGGTCATGAGCACATGGCTCCCTTGCCTCCTTGCTTTTCGTTTGCCAGGGGTGTTGGGTGTGGGTGATGGGGGGGGGGGGGGAGTTTGGAGGGGTGCGCTCATGACTAATTAATAGTTTGTATCAGCAAAATTTTTGATCCGCTGGTCTGAACCTTGATCATTTTGATGTTGTAAGCAAAGGCAGCTGTGCTTCTATAGCTAAGAGCTTGTAAGCATGCGCTTCTTGCCTAGGAGTTGGGCCACTGCCAACATATTGCAATTTAAGTTCGGCCGGTTGGTTCGTTCCTCCAGAACAGTCAGGGTCTCTGTGTTACCCACTTAGACAGTTGTGATAAATGAGGCCTATAAAAGGCAATAGAAAGTGGAGTTCACAGCTGTTGCATGCTGTTTGCATTGCACAGCAGATCTGCAAAAATACATACAGTACAGACCAAAGGTTTGGACACAGCTTCTCATTCAAAGAGTTTTCTTTATTTTCATGACTCTGAAAATTGTAGATTCACATTGAAGGCATCAAAACTATGAATTAACACATGTCGAATGAAATACTGAAAAATTGTGAAACAACTGAAAATATGTCTTATATTCTAGGTTCTTCAAAAGTAGCCACCTTTTGCTTTGATTACTGCTTAGCACACTCTTGGCATTCTCTTGATGATTTTCAAGAGGTAGTCACCGGAAATGGCCTTCCAACAATCTTAAAGGAGTTTCCAGAGATGTTTAGCACTTGTTGGCCCTTTTGCCTTCAACTCTACGGTCCAGCTCACCCCAAACCATTTCGATTAGGTTCAGGTCTGGTGACTCTGGAGACCAGGTCATCTGGCGTTGCACCCCATCACTCCCCTTCTTAGTCAAATTGACCCCAAACACACCTCCAGGCAGTTTAAGGGCTTTGTTCTGTTGAAAAATAAATGATGGTCTAACTAAACGCAAACCGGATGGAATAGCATGCCGCTGCAAGATGCTGTGGAAGCCATGCTGGTTCAGTATGCCTTCAATTTTGAATAAATCATCAACAGTGTCACCAGCAAAGCACCATCACACCTCCTCCTCCATGCTTCACGGTGGGAACCAAGAATGTAGAGTCCATCCATTCACCTTTTCTGCGTCGCACAAAGACACAGTGGTTGCATCCAAAGATCTCAAATTTGGACTCATGAGACCAAAAAACAGATTTCCACTGGTCTAATGTCCATTCCTTATGTTCTTTAGCCCAAACAAGTCATTCCTGCTTGTTGCCTGTCCTTAGCTGTAGTTTCCTAGCAGCTATTTTACCATGAAGGCCTGCTGCACAAAGTCTCCTCTTAACAGTTGTTCTAGAGATGTGTCTGCTGCTAGAACTCTGTGTGGCATTGACCTGGTCTCTAATCTGAGCTGCTGTTAACCTGCGATTTCTGAGGCTGGTGACTCGGATAAACTTATCCTCTGCAGCAGAGGTGATTCTTGGTCTTCCTTTTCTGGGACGGTCCTCATGTGAGCCAGTTTCTTTGTAGCATTTGATGGTTTTTGCCACTGCACTTGGGGACACTTTCAAAGTTTTCCCAATTTTTCTTAAAGTAATGATGGCCACTTGTTTTTCTTTACTTAGAATTTGTATTATGGCAAGAAAAAAGCAGCTAACAGTCTATTCAGTCGGACTATCAGCTGTGTATCCACCACACTTCTGCACAACACAACTGATGGTTCCAGCCCCATTTATAAGGCAAAAAATCCCACTTAATAAACCTGACAGGGCACACCTGTGAAGTGAAAACCATTTCCAGTGACTACCTCTTGAAGCTCATCAAGAGAATGCCAAGAGTGTGCAAAGCAGTAATCAAAGCAAAAGGTGGCTACTTTGAAGAACGTAGAATATATATTTTCAGTTGTTTCACACTTTTTTGTTAAGTATTTCATTCCACATGTAAAAACTAATTCATAGTTTTGATGCCTTCAATGTGAATCTGCAATTTTCAGAGAGTCATGAAAATAAAGAAAACTCTTTGAATGAGAAGGTGTGTCCAAACTTTTGGTCTGTATTGTATGTAAAAACAGATATATGGGCAACATTTACAGATGCAATGCTCCTAAATGGTGAATGGGCTTCTGAATCCACACAAAACTGATTTTATATACTAAACTGTTAAATAGAATAAAAATGTTAAAACAATCATCATAATATCAGAGGTCAGTGCAGTGAGGAGCACATTTTCTAGTATAACCTACCATTCTCTTCCCATCTTCCTGACCAACTTTTATATGAAACTGATCAATATCTACAAAGAGAAGAGCACATTATAATATAGCTGGAGAACTGTAGGGAACAAATATTTTGTGGTAGTATAAGAACCTAAAATGAGAACTGTGTCGTGGTACTATGCGGTCATTGGGTATTGCATAGCTGTTTGTTATTTGCTTTTTTTTTTTTTTTTTTTAAATAGTGCCTGAACTGCCTTGGCATGCTGACGCATTAAGATCTCCCTTCACTGGATTCAAGAGTCCTAGTCCAATCCCTGAGAAATTACATCCAAACTAAAACTGGCACAATGCAAACTGGCAGGTAACATTCTCATGGTATTTGGCAAAACTAAACTCTTAAATTAGACTTCTATATAAAAACATGTGAATAGAGAGCCCATCCAAGAGGCGTTACACCACTCCATCCAACACGTGACATTGTGGTTGGTGATGTTAAGCTTCCATGCAGTTATGAAAACTCTGCAAACCATGTGCAGTGGTGCACAGATTGTGTTGATGTTCATGCCAAAGATGTAGAACTCTGCAGTTATTGAAACAGCAGAGGTTTGGTGGCTTTTATACTAAACGTTTCACCACTCGCAACTACACTGTGTATATTTATATGGTCTCCACTTTGCAGTTGAGTGGATGTGGTTTCTAAACACTTCAACTTCACAAAAATACCACTGACGGGTCATCATGAAATTTTTAGGAGAAAAGAAATGTAATGAACTGACTTGTTACAATAGTGACCTCCTATTACAGTATCAGGCTCGAATTCCCTGAGCTCTTCAATAACATTTGTGTAAGAATGGGTTGTTCTAAAGGCAGACTCCACAGCTAGGGACTGGATTTTATACACCCATTGCAATGGGACTGAATGAAATTCCTCAAATTAATGATTAAAAGGGGAGTCCCTATCCTTTTGTCCATAAAGTGCATCTATGCATGCATAATTTTTATTTCGGAGACCACAAAATACTTACATTTTTCTTCTGAAACCACCAGGAGGTGACTCTCATAGGAGTCATACACATCTTCAGCTGGACATAAAAACTAGAGACAAAATTAGAACAAGAATATTCACAATAATGCGGATACAAATGTACTTAATGTTTTATTTAAAATGGGACCTATCAACACTTCTTACATTTTAGTAAATACTTATCTTCTAGAATTGTTATTTAATTGAGAATACATTTTATTAATAACACTGCATTGTGCCATCAATCCTCCTAAGGAAATACTCAGGCAAACATGGTCATCCCTTAAACCTATGTCTGTATTGTACATATGTTAAAATATTTACTCAGTCTTTCTAGGAAAGCGCCACTCCTGTTCTTTTCTGAGTCACATGACTTCAGCGCGACTAGACATGCAATGTAAAAATGACAAAAAATGACATCAAATCCACACAAATCCTGCAGGATCCAGTTAGTTGGAATTGACGTCACGTGACATAGAAGAGGACCAGAGCAGTGCTGGAAACCATGGAAGAGGGCAATTGGTAAGTACTAGTGGTGACACAGAAGAGGATCAGAGCGGTGCTGAAAGCCAAGGAAGATGGCAATTGGTTAATACTTGTGGTGACACAGAAGAGGACGAAAGCAGTGCTAGAAACCAAGGAAGATAACAACTGGTAAGTACTTGTGGTGACACAGAAGAGGACCAGAGCAGTGCTGGAAACCAAGGAAGATGGCAATTGGTAAGTACTAGTGATCCTGTACTCATCATGAGCAATTTGACACCCATGAGTATAATGGAAGTCTGAGTACTAGAGCATATTTCTGAAAGACTTTCCCATTGCCTTCCATTATACTCGGTACATGATTTGAGCCCATCCGAGCATCAAATTGCTTGTTCCAAATGCAGAGCACTCATGGTCATACTTGCTCATTACTAGTAAGTATTTTAATACAACACCACTACAATTAAGACATATTAAGAGGGATTTTGGGAATACATTTTTGTTGGGAGTGTGTCTCATTAATTACAAAAAAAAAAAAATTGAAAACCTCCACTTGTCAAGAGTGTGATTACACTGTCTGGTAAGAATATATAATGTAATCATATTTATTCATTTATATAGCACCATTGTCCTTGTTCGGATTTGAACCCAGGTCCCCAGCGCTGCAAGATTGCAGTGCTAACCACTGAGTCATCGTACCACCCCTACTATCCCTGGTAAAGCAGCTCTGCTTAGTCACTCTCAGGGCTCTTGCAAATGACCATATTTTTGGTCACAGTGCTATCCGACAAAACATCGGATTGCACCAAGACCAGGGTTATCCAATAAGGCAGTGCACATGTCCTATTTTTTTTACTTGGACCAAGAAGTCTGAGGAAGAAAAAAAAAATAAAAAAAACAAACTCATAGCATGCATGATTTGCCTCAGAGAACTGGACAGCACTCAACCATTTCAGTCTATGGGTTAGTGATTAAAACCCCCCCCCCCAAAAAAAAAACAAAAAAAAAACAAAAAAAAACACACAGACGGCAATCTGATGACATCTGATTGCCATCTGATTTTCACAGACTGACAGAATGGAGACACCATTTTTTTTTCTAATTCTTCTCCTCGTCCGAAAAAAAAACAAACAAACCAGACCTCACCCTGCTCAAACTCTGATCTGAGTCTGATTAGCATAATCTGACCGTTTTTCTTGGGTTGAGAAAATTCAGTTATGTGAACCCTGTCTCATAATGTGAAGGGTGATAAGGCCCAAATGGTAACACCCAACTGTCAGGATTTTTCCATACTTTTCTTAGAGAAATAAGAGAACCATGATAGTAAGCAGGGTTTAACAAAAAAATAAACAAAAAGAGCCCCAGAACTGATATTTAATAAAGAATACAAGTATTCACTAAAACAGACATGTCAGAAGTGGTGGCAAACCCCCTTTAAGAATAGTCAGCTTTAAACAAGGTCATCTTTTACTTCATGTTAGCGTAACATTGATCTTTATAACCAAATAGTTTAAGAGTAATAGCCATATTCTACGTTGTATATAAAACACGTACACCCCCATGCGGCTCAGGTCCTTGCGGTTTTTAAACTAGGTTTTTCTCTGAAATGCTGCGGTGTTTCAGAGCTAAACATATAGGCCTGACCACATAGTACAGAGGAACTTTGGTGGACGAATAACTTGGTGTGCGAGTATTTTGCTATACGAGCAAAGCTTGCTGTAAATTTGTAACTCAGTTTACGAGCAAGCTTTGCTGTACGAGCAAATACTCACCGCACACACTTCTGGTTCCGAACTTTCACTGCGCTCTAACCCGCTCTTGCAGCCTGCACAAAACGCACACAAACACAGACGTACTATTCTCACCTTATCTCCTGTTCCCTTGCCGGCGTCCTGTAGTCTGCAGGTACAGGATGTGTATCCGGTAATCATCGTGACGATGGAGGAACTTCTGCTGTCAGCCACTTCTCAAAGGCAGTGCGCTGACCAATCAGAGGCAAGCAGCTCATGCCTTTGACGTCAGTGCACTGGTCAATCAGAGGCAAGCGGCTCCTGCATATGACAACTGCTGATGAAGCGCTGAAAGCGGAAGCTCCGGCATCAGTCACGATGGTTAACCGATACACATCCTGTACCTGCGGACTACAAGAACCAGGAGGCCGGCGAGGGAACGGAGGGTACCGTGAGCATAATGTATGTATGTATGTATGTATGTATGTGTGTGTGTGTGTAAGTGTGTATGTCTGGGTGTGGAATGGCACAATAGGGGACCAGGATGGGACATTGAACAAGTTGTGGAAAAATTGTCTGAGCTTCCATTATTTCCTATGGGAAATTTTGCTTTGCTAGACGAGTAACTTTGTTTACAAGCACACTCCCAGAATAGATTGTTCTCGTAAACCATGGTTCCACTGTGGTCAGTTTCTGATATATGCAGGTCGTGCATTGGGCAGCATGTATCAGCTGTCACATAGTATTTAAAGAAAAGAAATCTATAGTGTAACATTTACGTTTCATCTGTAATGGTGTGGCTGGAGTGTTGGCTTACCTCCAGCGATGGATGCACATGCTCAGTAGCTTCCTTGCTCTGTGTCTGGTCATTCTGTATAGTGACCCAACAATGAGGAGACTGATACTACATGGAAATGAGTGGAGAAATGGAGCATGTGCAGATGCTCTAACAAGTGGGAAAGGGAAGAGAGATATAAATAGTAATTCCGCTAACAAATAGCTAATTATCTGAGGCCTACTGATTTATGCCGGTCAGGAGGAAAACAAAAGGAGTTAGCAGAAAATGACTACAAGACACTTATTGGAAATTCTGCTGCACATTTAGGCATTACTCTCTGTCAAGTGTTAATATTAGGAAATTGTGCAGAAAAATAAACATCTTACCTGCACTCGAATACTGCCATCAACAGCTTTAAGAACTTTCACATTGTTAATGGGTTTTATTTCAATAAGCAAGGCCAGGTATCTGGAAACTAAATACAATATACGGTACATTTTACTGTAAATATATTATATATATATTAATACTTCATCTTTTGACCATTACATTTAAAATCAGAGGGAAAACAATGACAAAAGTATGTCAAATGGTATACCAAATTTACACTATTTTTAATCCTATGATTTAAATAATATTGCAAATTTAGATCAAGGTCTATCTATGACGTTTGTGCAAGAATAGAATATCTCCTTGACATAAAATGAAACCTGAAAACCAGGTAACAAACTGAAAATAAGCAAAAATGAATGAAAGAAAAATGTATTAGCACATCAAATCTGCGTAGCCTCCAGCATGGCCGCAGCTTCCTGTCCCCAGATGGCAGGAAGAGCTGCTGTAGAACAGACACGGCGGCTCTAAAAGGATTTCTTTTACGTTGGTGCAACAGTATATACACATCACATGTAACAACAAAAACGACTTACTATATATGCTAAACGTACAAGAAGAGAATTTCAATTAGTCCTCCATGAACCTTGTAGAACAGGGGTGGGCAATTAATTTTCGCGAGAGGCTACATAAAGAGTCTGTGACTGGTGTGGATTGCCAAACCAACATGCTGAAATTACCATATTAATTAAAATTATTATTTTCTGGTAATATTACATAAAGCCTCCTCTATATACGGCAAGAGCCCCTACACAGCCTCCTCTACATACGGCAAGAGCCCCGACACAGCCTCCTCTACATATGGCAAGAGCCCCGACACAGCCTCCTCTACATATGGCAAGAGCCTCCACACAGCCTCCTTTATATATGGCAAGAGCCCCCACACAGCGTCCTAAATACGGCAAGAACCCCCACACAGCCTCCTCTACATACGGCAACAGCCCCGACACAGCCTCCTCTACATATGGCAACAGCCCCGACACAGCCTCCTTTATATACGGCAAGAGCCCCCACACAGCCTCCTAAATACGGCAAGAACCCCCACACAGCCTCCTAAATACCGCAAGAGCCCCCACACAGCCTCCTAAATACGGCATGAGTTTGAAATAGCATCTTATATACGCAGTATGAGCTCCACATAGCCTCCTAAGTACGGCATGAGCCCCAATATGGCATCGTAAAAATACGTCATGAGCCCCAACATAGCCTCCTATGTACAGAACATGAGCCCATTATAGCCTCCTACATACTTTATGAGCCCATACACAAATGGGCGAAAAAAAACAAACCCCACATACTTGCCTCGCTCCCGTTCACTCTGCTGCACTGACCCCTCAGTACACCAGATGCGCTGATGTGACGTTATTGCGTTTGCTGCATCACACGCCAATTGGTGGAAGGAGTTGGTGGCCCCTCCTCCATCAATGTATTCATCGCTATCTGCCCCCATAGGATGCAGATAGCAGCGACAGAGGACAGCAGGCAGCAGCACAGATGGAGGGCTTGGTGAGGCCCACGGTTTTCAGCCCTTTGGCTGTCTCGGTCAGCGAGCTGGACTGGAACAGCCAAAGGACCGGATTTGGTTTGCAGGCCGCACTTTGCATAGCCTTAGTATACAAATGACAAGAAAAAAAAACATTTATTCTAGACATACTTTACATAACTTCAGTGTTAAAAAATGCTTATAAATGTAGAACAGAATGCACATCTATTTCCACACAACCACTGTGTAAACTGAAGAATGTACAGTATATTTCCATATATTAATGGTCATTGATTTCCACGTGCCTAAGGTATAAAGCTTTAGGCACTATCACTCAGCAACAAAAGAGGTACTGAAGAAAGGGAATCTGACTGCAAGGTCATAAGTTGTATGCAGAATAGACATACTGTTATGTGCTCTCCTCCAAGACTATTTATTGTTATGTAGGCTATTCATCACATGCAACTTTGTCTTTAAAACATACTATACAAATCGTATATACATATAAGTGGTCACTGCTAAACAAAAACAAAACGAAAAAAAAAAAAATCACATTGTTAACCTCTAAATTACATTAACCCCTTCCCAGCAAGGAAAATTGTATTTTTTTATGCTTTTCTTATTATAAAGAGCTTGTTATTTGCGGCACAAATTGTAGTATTTTTGAATGACATTCACTTTTGATAAACAGAGAAGGGAGGGGAATTCCAGGTGAAATTATGACCTCCACCTCCTTTGCAATTCTACCTTTGCTTATCAGGGTTATGCTTTATATAGCATTCATTGTGCAGTATAAAAAGATTTGGCAACATGATCCTCCTGGTCAGTATATTTGCGACAACACACATTATATAACTAGCTGTACTACCCGGCTTCGCCCGGGTTAATAACTGCTGCCCGGGATAGTAATTGTCTCTCTGTTTCTCTCCCATTCTCGGTCTGTCTCCCCCTCTGTATATCTCTCTCTGTCTCTCTCTCTCTCTGTATCTCTTTGTCTGTCTGTCTCTTTCCCTCTCTTTCCCTGTCTGTCTCTTTCCCTGTCAGTCTGTCTCTTTGTCTTTGTGTCTGTCTCTTACCCTGTCTATGTCTGTTTCTTACCCTGTCTGTGTCTGCCTCTTTCCCTGGCTGCATTGTGACACGCTAACACGCTGCACTGTGGCTCCCAGCTCTATTCGCTTTAATGGAGGCAGGTTTTTTGGCGAATAACTGTAAAGCGCAGGGTTAAAATTTCCCCTCAAAACATAGCCTATGATGCTTTCGGGGTCCAGAAGCGTGAGTGTGCAAAATTTTGTGGCTGTAGCTGCGTCGGTGCAGATGCCAATCCCGGACATACATACACACATTTCAGCTTTATATTAGAAGAGATTATATATATATATATATATATATATATATATATATATATATATATATATATATATATATATATATATATATATATATATATACATATACACTCATGGATAGGGAAAATATATATATATATTATATATGTGATGCCATTTTCTGAGATACACAACTATTTATTTTTCTGTCTATGAAGCAGGGTGGGAGGTTTTTTATTTTGAGTGTCACCGTGTCACCTTATTTTATTTAAAAACAAAGTTATTTAGAATTTGGTAACGATTTTCTGACACCACTCTTATTTTTATGATGGGGCAGTGTGAGGGCTTGGTTCTTATTGTATGTTTTTTATTGAAACCTATTTGGGGTAATTGCTTTTTATTTCATTTTTGGATAGACATGTGGTGACTGGAAAATCTAGCTTTTAGTGCTGTGGTTTTTTTTTTTGCTTTTTGCAGCAATAGTAGGTTAATTTTTTATTTTTTTTGAATGCCTTTATTTTAATTGAAAAGAAAGAAGGGTGTATATTTTTAACTGTGAAATTATATGTCATTTCACAGGAAAACAGTTTATCAGCCCACTTGTCCGACAGGTCTCCCATGCAGCTTAGTCCCCAGTGGCTTCTTCCCGCCTTCTGCCCTGGAGTGACAGGTCTCTCCCTATAGACATACAGGGAGAGACCTGTCAGTCACTGGCATTGGGTGTAGAAAAGCTGTTGAGGACTCATCTGTTCAACTACTCTACCATTCAGCTTGGTCACCAAGCTATTAAACTATGTTTCTCCACATATGATAAAAACAGATCATCAGACATTCATCATAATTTGATCAAAGTGGCATCAGTTTTTCTTGTACGTGTAGAGAAAGAAGAAAAAAAAAAAAAAAAAGTTTCTCTCCTTATCCTGTCAGTCCATGATATTCAAACCGCACTCTGATGTCATCCGAGCGAAACCAGATTTTCTTCACGGACCCATAGATTCTGATCTGACTTCTGACTCAAAATCAGACCAGTCTCCATTTTTTTCTGCAGACCACTTAGTCCAAGGGAAGAAAAAAAAATAACTTACAAAAAATAAAAAAAATAAATAAATAAAATACGTGCACAGCCCCTTAGAATATCACGGGTAATACTGCTGTCCGAGTCAGTCTTGTGCACAAGTCCCTTAGGGAGGCTCTACAGCCCTGCACCCCCCCACCCCCACCCCCACCCATCAGCAAAAATCACTGATGGTGAAAACTTACTAATTATTATGAAACTTGGATCCAAACCAGTGATAAGCAGCAGTCCGTGTTTTTACTTATGAGAAAAATCACAAACGGCCAAATGAACCTAGACAAGATTTTTCTACCTCTATACTCTTGTCAAATCCTGCTATTTAGAGTATGAGCTAAGTTGACCTTACACATCAACAGGTCGTGCTTTCAGAAAAACACACTGCTTGAATTTTAAGGTTTTGGTTTTAGTTACGTGACAAGGTTGTATACCTTCTGATCAATGTGTGACTAAGTAGGTTATATAGGTCGCGCATATTTTCTACATATATTGTAGTATTTTTCCCCACTTACCTGGTGACAGAAGTCGACTAGGTGCTTCATCAGATGGATGAAAGTAACTTAAGGCTAAAACAAAATTTGAAAAAACAGAATATTAACATGACTGAACTAAAAAGCAAAATAACTACAAGGCTGGAAAACATCTTTATCTGGACCCAAGTAAATAGCAATACCATGTCTAATGTAAAGCAATATATGTTCTTGGTTACATCACTGAAGCCACATCTCTCATGGAGAAATAATACAGGTACAATGTTCATAAAATTCAAAAACCTGTACTAATACAATACTGTTCAAAATAATAGCAGTCCAATAGGCCGAACTAGATTATTCACAGTTTAGATATAAATTATATTACCACGTCAAACAATTTACCAGTTGGTGCAGTAGATTCTTAGAAAACCCCCAGACTTGGCATTCATGATCTGCAGGTTTTTGAGTCTGTGTATATGAGTAATTAATTGAAAGGGAGGTATTTCAAAATAATAGCAGTATGGAGTTACATTAGTGAGGTCAATCATTCTGTGACAGGGGTGTAAATCAGGTGGCCCTTAGTTAAGGGTGAAGCAAGCCCATGTTGTACATGCATGCATGTTGTACATGCATTACTCCTTGAAAGCCTCAGAAATATGGGTCATTCAATACATTGTTCAGAAGAACCACATACTTTGATTAAAAAGTTGACTGGAGAGGGTAAAACTTATAAAGAAGTGCAGACAATGATCAGCTCTTCAGCTAAAATGATCTCCAATGCTTTAAAACGGAAAGCAAAAACAGAGACGTGGAAGAAAATGGATGACGACTGTCACGACATGGACACCCAATGCCTCTCATTGTGATGACATGGACACCCAATACCTCTCATGGGTTAAAGTTTCTTAACATTCAGCCAGACGTATTGTTCTTATGTGTGCTAAGTCATGTTTGCTTAGCTATTGTTTCTCCAGACCCTTCCAGTAATCATTGTATTGTAGTTGTGTATTGCTAATGTAATTACCTTAGTAGTCATTGTCTAGTCTGTGCATTCCAGACTACATGTATACCCTCAGTCTTTCTGTAGACATCATTTGGATGAACATTGTCCATGCAGCTTGAGATTCATCCAATGGGAGAGACGATCTTGTCCAACCAATCGATGAGGACGCAGTGTATCCAAGTGGAAGGCTGTGGCTATAAAAGGGATTTCTTTAAGCCACCAGGGGGATGTTGATGGATTCTGATGGATCCAGTCTAAGCTCTTAGGAGCTGACTAGAGGATCAGGATACCCTGTGGCTTCAATCTAGGGACTCCGGTTCCGATTGGAGACCATATCCACAGTCTAGGGATTTTGACTCCGGCTGCCAGGATTATATCATCATACCAGGACTACCTAAGGAGGACACTCCGGTTGGGACAGTTCAGTCACCTGCAACAGACTTTGCAGACCTCACACAGCTTCCTAAATCTGGCATTATTCCTTTCTCGGTGGGTGCCCGCCAAAAGCGGGGTGCTGCTGGATTGGAGTAAATAGCCCAGGGACCTCTGAGGCTTGGACATTCTAAATCCCTAGTGAGCCAGCGGAAGGGTGAGACTCTGTTGCCTGTTACATTTGTGTTTTGCTGGTTATGTGCCGTTAATTGTTTGGGGATCCAATAAAGTCTAATTATTGTGATTCCCTCACCCTGTTTTGTCTGAGTAGTGTTACGCCCACGGTTAAGGAGGCCGGCGTTCAGTTGGGATGAGCCCTGAGCCACGCTGTCTTTCTAAAGGCAGCGGGTTTTAGCGGACGAGAGCACCCACTGAGCCCCATGTCTCCACAACGACCATTCAAATGGATGGAAAAATAGCCAGAATGGCAAAGCTCAGCCAATGATCAGCTCTAGGATGATCAAAGACAGTCTAAAGTTACTTGTGAGCACTGTGAAACTTAGAAGAGACCTGTGTGAAGCTACTCTATTAGCAAGAAGTCGCGGCAAAGTCCCACTGTTAAAAAAAAGGAGTACTGAAGTGGATACAATTTGCCAAATAACACATCAACTAGCCTAAAGAGAAATGGAGAAACATTTTGTAAACCAATGACAGTAAAATTTTTCTTTTTGGGTCCACGGGCCGCCGACAGTTCATCAGATGATCCCTGAATTCAAGCCACAGGACACTCTGAAGACAGTGAAGCATGGTAGTACAAGCATCCTGATATGGGCATGTTTCTCTTACTATAGTGGGAGGCCTATTAACCGCATACCAGGGATCATGGACCAGTTTGCATATATCCAAATAATTGAAAGGTCATGTTGCCTTACACTGAAGAGAAAATGCCCTTGAAATGGGCGCTTCAACAAGACAACGACCCTAAATACACCAGTAAATGATCAAACTATTGGTTCCCGTTCAACAAAATTGAGGTTATGACGTGGCCAGCCCAATCCCTGGACCTTAGCCAGATAGAACACTTGTGGGGTGACACCAAAAATGCAGTTTGAGGAAAAGCCAACAATTGCAAATAAATTGTGGGATGTAGTCACAGCATCCTGGGCTGGAATAACAGTTGACAGATAACAGAAGTTGGGTGACTATGTAACATAGATGTGAAGCATTTATAAAAAACTGTGGTTGTACAACTAAATATTAGGTTAGTGATTCACAGGAATGCTAAATCCTAAATAAAAAAAAAAAAGAGGACAGACTAGAGTATATAAAGACAAATGCAGACACTGCTATTTTTTGGAACAGCCCAATGTTCATTTTTTTTAGATTTGTAAAGTAGTTAAAAAAATCTGTATTACTTACCGGTAATGGGTTTACCAGAGTCCATGACAGCACTACCGTGAGAGGTTCTGCCCATCCTGAACAGGAAACCCACTTGAAAATAAAAGGGGCGGTACCTCTCCCCAGCTTCAGTTGGTTATCGAGCATGAGAGGACCTCCAGACATGGATTAGTACACACCCCCAAATACATTTCAAGTGTAGGAAAGGAATACCCAAAGGGTGAAAAGAGAATAAAAAAAAAATATAAAAATTGAGAGGGTATCTAGTGGTGCTATTATGGACTCTGGAAAAACTCAGTGGTAAGTAATACAGATTTTTTTTTCCCCCTCACCATGACAGCACCACAGTGAGAGATTATAGAGATAAGCAATTAGGGGGGAGGGGCACAGCTTCAAACACATGCCTTCCAAAAGTCAACCCAGAATGGGAAGAGAGATCAAGCCTGTAGTGTTTAAAGAAAGTAGAAGGAGGAGACCACGTTGCTCCCTTACAAATTAGGTCAATCGGGACTGCTCCCTTCTCCGCCCAGGAGGTCGCCATTGGCCTGGTAGAATATGCCTTGAAACCCACAGGAACAAGAACTCCACTAGAGGAGTATGCTAGAGAAATAGCCTTCCTAATCCATCTATCATACTCTTGGTTACCTGACGGCCCTTGCTAACCACCTGGTATGATACAAACAGAGACCTAGATTTCCTCCAGTCCTGCATGATACGGGTATAGTGTAAAAGTGCACTCCTGACATCTAATGTCTGAAGGCGCTGCTCCTCTGGAGACACTGGGGAGTCATAAAAGGAAGGAAGTACTATCTCCCGAGACCTCTGAAAAGGTTTTACTACCGTCAGCAGGTACGCTGGGTCTGGACGAAGAATGACCCATCATCAAAAATGTGCATGTAAGGGGCATCTAGGGATAGCGCCTGGAGATCACCAACTCTCCTAGCTGAGGTGAGGGCCACTGACCGGACAACCTTCATGATGACAAGTTTTACCGAAGCCTGGTCTAAGGGTTCAAACGGACTCTCCGTTAAAGCATCCAGCACCAAATTCAAATCCCAAAACGTGGAGCCTGGAAGTAGGGACTGGTGTGGCTCTGTGACAGGATTTTATAATCCTGACTACCCAGGGGTTAGCTGCGAGATTCTAAATGATATAATGCTCCTAGCATGGAGACATGTACTTTAAGAGTGCTGACAGCTAGACCCATCTTCCAGCCCCTTTGGAGAAATTCCAAAATTGCCTGGACTGGAGGTTTCCCTACAGGACTTTTCCCCGAAGTGGCCAAAAACTTATCGCACATCCTACCATAAATTCTCGTAGTGTCCGGTTTCCTACTGGCTAACAAATTAGACTCTAGACCACTAGAGAAACCTCTATCACTCAGCAAGCTCCTTTCAAATTCCAGACCATCAAGTGCAGGCCTGGAATTTGAGGGTAGAGAATTGGGTCCTGTGACAGGAGTGCGGGAGTCTCCGGCAACACCCAGGGGTCTGAGACCAACATCTGTATTAGCCAATAAAACAAAGCCCTTCTTGGCCAAAATGGGGCATCATTCTATCATTAGAACTAGAGCCTGATCCGGACATATTTTCCCAAGAACAGCCGGGAGCAACACAAGGGGGGGGGGGGGTGGAACAAACACATACAGGAGACTGTGGGCCCAATGAATGTTCAGGGCGTTCACCGCGTAAGGGTTGTCGCGTGGATTCAAAGAACAAAACCTGTTCACCTTCCCGTTTTTTTTCTTGTAGCAAATAGGTCCATAACTGGGACCCCCCAATGTTTTGCAATTTGCCTGAAGACCTCGGGATGCCGAGACCATTCCCCCTGCGATAACTGGTGCCTGATTAAATATTCTGCTTCCACATTCTCTTCCCCTTTCAGATGAAGCGCAGTGAGGGACAGAAGATGTAGCTCTGCTAGGTTGAAAATCTTTGAAGAGAGGGACATCAGCAGGGAAGACCTTGTTCCACCCTGACAGTTGACATAGGAAACTGCCACAAGAATGTCTGACAGGATTCTAACATGACGCCCCTCTAAAAAGGGAAGCAGCTTCCCCAAGGCTTTTTGTATGGCTCGGAGCTATCTGTAGTTCGAGGAACACACTATCTCCTGAGGATCCCAGACCCCCTGAACCACCTGGTCCCTCAAATGTGCTCCCCAACCCGTACCACTGGCGTCTGACTAGGACGTCTGTGACTGGAAGAACCCAAGGAACCCCTTTCAACAGGTGTGACCTCTGACCCCAACACCCCATAGAGTGAAGAGTGGCCGCGGATATGTCGAATTTTCCCTCTAAATAGGGCCCTAACCGCCTTTGGGTTTGCAAGACCTCCTACAGTATGGTTCTGGAATGGAACTGGGCCCAGGGAACACGGCATACTTGAAGTAAAGGTGCCTAGTAATGACATTGAACCCCTTAGTTAAAGGCAAAGATTGTGTAGGGTTTTGAACACTAGGTATTGAATCCTGTCCTTCTCTTCTGGAAGAAGACAGGTCTGCGACAGAGAGTCCATCGTGAGACCTAAAATTCTCTGTCTCTGTGAAGGGACCAGCCTTGATTTTAAGTTAAGTTCACCATCCACCCTAACTCTGAGAGGATAGTTAACACTCTCGCTACATGCTGACTTTCATTGTGGCCAAAACCTGGGAACAATGCAGTCGTCCAGATGCGGAATGATGAGGGTGTTCTGCATCCGTACATGACTCTTCTCCGACACTATCTTTGTAAAAACCCTCGGGGCCATAGAGAGCTCGAAGGGGAGGGCCCGAAACTGATAATGCCTCATTCCTCCTCGGGAACTTCCAGCAGGACAGCTTTCTGGACCAGGTACAGTACCTCCTCCTCCAAGGCCTGCTGCCTCTCCCTCAACCCTAGTGATGTTATTTTTATGGACCCTTGGGGGTCTTGATGAATTCCAGCTCCAATTATACTCCTTATCCAGAGACTGAAGGTAATTTTTCCCAGGCTGGAAGGAAGGAAGGAAGGAGAGTCTCCCCCTACCTGGGATATCCTGTCATTGGGAGGGCTTGCGCTTATCAAAGGAGGGTTGTCAAAGAATAAACCCAACTTTTTTCTTGTCCTTTCACGCCTCTTGGTTTTCCCAGATTTTCTTCGTTCTGATCTCCTCCTACGGAAGTGACGAGAACGAAAGGAAGTAGTAGGAATCACAGGGTAGCATCCAACATCTTACCAAAGAGGATACCAATGAAAAAACCAGAGTATATAGCGAAATTTTTTTAAAAAAAGGATTTATTTTATTGAAAATATTTTTAAAAAACATTTTATAAGAGAAATATAGGAAAAAAGGGGGATTTTTGCCACAAAACAATCCCTCCAAGAACCACTTGAATTCACATATGTGTGTATCACAGTAAACCACAAAATATTCACTAAAAATTGTAATTTCTCAATACATATAACATGCTAAAAGCAGGAGAACAAAACCCCTAAGAGAGAATTTTTGCATATCCACAATGGAATATATTTTTGTGCAATTCCAAGGAAAGGAATATGAGAACCAAGCAGTGGTTTGTAAACCTCAAAATAGTAAATGGTGCTAGCACTTTCCCGTAAAAAATATAGTATCAACAAGCAGATAAAAAAAATATATATTGCCAATATGGCTTTTCCAGACAAAAGCATTTTAATTAAGATGGAATTCATAAATTCACTTGCCCATTATAAGAAAAATAAGAATGCCTATAAGGGAGGTGTACACAAGAGGGCAGTGAAATCCCAATACAACAATATATAGCTATTTGTCTTAGAAGAAATATACAAGTGCTTGTTTGAATATAAAGGGAAGAATGCCAGTCACAAAAAATAAGAGGAAAACAAGATACCGGATACACATGCAGTCAGGGAGAGTACTAATACCAGACTGCCGAATACCAACGGAGAGTGGATGGAGGGATAATTACCCTTAAGGTAATTATCCCTCCATCCACTCTCCGTTGGTATTCGGCAGTCTGGTATTAGTACTCTCCCTGACTGCATGTGTATCCGGTATCTTGTTTTCCTCTTATTTTTTGTGACTGGCATTCTTCCCTTTATATTCAAACAAGCACTTGTATATTTCTTCTAAGACAAATAGCTATATATTGTTGTATTGGGATTTCACTGCCCTCTTGTGTACACCTCCCTTATAGGCATTCTTATTTTTCTTATAATGGGCAAGTGAATTTATGAATTCCATCTTAATTAAAATGCTTTTGTCTGGAAAAGCCATATTGGCAATATATATTTTTTTTATCTGCTTGTTGATACTATATTTTTTACGGGAAAGTGCTAGCACCATTTACTATTTTGAGGTTTACAAACCACTGCTTGGTTCTCATATTCCTTTCCTTGGAATTGCACAAAAATATATTCCATTGTGGATATGCAAAAATTCTCTCTTAGGGGTTTTGTTCTCCTGCTTTTAGCATGTTATATATATTGAGAAATTACAATTTTTAGTGAATATTTTGTGGTTTACTGTGATACACACATATGTGAATTCAAGTGGTTCTTGGAGGGATTGTTTTGTGGCAAAAATCCCCCTTTTTTCCTATATTTCTCTTATAAAATGTTTTTTAAAAATATTTTCAATAAAATAAATCCTTTTTTTAAAACAATTTCGCTATATACTCTGGTTTTTTCATTGGTATCCTTCAACTCTAGAGTTAGCATTGTTGTAATTGGGCCAATAATTCGGTAATCTTACCAAAGAGGAAGTCCCCTTCACAGGGAACAGAGCACAACTTTGATTTCGACTGGGCATCTCCTGGCCAGTCCTTTAACCATAGGGCCAGTCTGGCAGAATTTGATTGAGCAGCTGATTTGGCCATGAGTCTAATGGAATCCGCCGAGGCATCAGCAATAAAGGCTGCTGCCCCTTGAAACAATGGCAGAGATGCCACCACATCCTCCTTCGGGGTATCTTGGCCAATCTAGTCTATCAGACGCTGGAGCCAGATCATTAGGGATAGAGCCACATAGGTCCCTGCCACTGCTGGCCTGAAAGCTCCTGCAGCAGATTCCCAGGAAGCCTTCAGAAAACTTTCCGCCTTCCTGTCCAGCTGGGCACGTAGGCTCCCTAGATCCTCAAAGGGCAGAGTCGACCTTCTAGTGAATTTTGCAACCGCGACAATTTTTGGACACTTGTCCCAAGTAGCCACCATCTCCTCTGAAAAGGGATACTTCGTTTTAAGAGCTGAAGACAAGGGCCCTCTTGTTTCCAGTTTCTCCCATGGACTTTTAATCAAGGTAACAACTTGGTCACTTGGTGGAAATACTTTTTTCTTTCTGTTCCAGACCCTTAAACATGATGTCCTCTAAGGATTCTGGATTTGTGTCTTCCACAAGCCCCTTAGTCGTTCTGACTGCCTTTATCAGGAATCCGACACTGGAAAACAGTTTTACCGCCCCCTTTATTCCCCGATGAGGATGTCTCTGAGCCAGACTCACTGGATGAGCCCGAGCGCACCTGTCCTTCCTCTTTGGAAACACTGGATTCCGAAGAGGATCCCTTAGCTTTCTTCTTCTTTTTAGGCTTAGGAGATTTGAGGGACTGTTTTAAATCGCCTGTTGGACTAGCGACTTGATGCTGGCTGAAAAGGAAGGGACCTCCTCTAATGTTTTTTGGATACATGAAACACACACAGCTTTTTCATAAAGGTCGGGTAAGGGTTCTTTACATAATGCGTATTCCTTATGCTTATGTTTGGCTAGTTTCTTCCTAGGACCCTAAAAAAAAAAATAGAAGAAAAAAAAAGTGAACCCCTTATCCACATACACAATGATCACTCACCCCGTGATGCAAAATTGAAAATGCCGGATCTGGAGGCTTATTGGTATGATCCCGGGACTCCTTCCCCCGGGACTTCTGAAGCTTGTGACGATGCTGAGGTGACTGATTGTCCTCATGCTTGTGCTGCTGTTGCGGCTGCTGCCTTTTTGGCGACAGGCGCTGCACTGCTTGTTGGGGCTGCTCATCATCCTCCACATCCAGAACTGCAGAGTAACAGGCAGCGGAAGCGACACATACAAAAGGGATTTTTAAAAGGTCTGCGACTTACATCCTCCGATCCGGAAGCAATCATCCTCCGGCGTTCATGCAACTGGGCGCCGCCATCTTGAATGGGGCCCGTGTCCCTGCGCCAGTGGTCACTTCTGGGTCATCGGTGCTGCAAACGGAAGTGATACACGTGCTGGCAAATACGTCCTCCTTCACCTGTGCGCACAGACCGACAGGGTTCCATGACCAGGAAACCGTGCGAACGCGCAGCCACAAGCAGCACAGGGCCGAAAACACGTCCGACTTCCAGGCCCTGCACCCTGCCACCGCTAGGTCCGAAACCCCAGGGGAGGCGCTGCCAGGTTCTCAAACTCCTGGCCCCACTGGTAAGCCTGCTTTCCTCCTCAGACCTGGGGAACTCAATTTCCAAGGTCTCCTCCCCTGAACAGGAAACCCAAAACTGGAGCTGGGGAGAGGTACCGCCCCTTTTTTCAACTGGGTGTCCTGTTCAGGATGGGCGGAACCTCTCTCTCACAGTGGTGCTGTCATGGCGAAGAGTAAAATTACGTACATTTCTGTGCATGTTTTAATTTACAAAACAGTGTGCATCGTTCCCAATGCATGGAAATAAAAACTATTAGAAAGAGTTTGGGTTTAACTCATGTTTTTTAACGCACTGCTATTATTTTGAACACAGCTGTATATAACAAACTTACCAAGAAAAGGGAGCCACCACGATCTGAAAATGGCATGCATCATATAAAAAGTGCAAATTCACGGATTTATTCCAACTGTACTATAATACAAAATGAGATTTTTAACAAATAATTGATCATTTCTTTGAGCCACCCCTGCCACGTCACAGCAAATCTCAATAGGGGGTCGACTCTATATTATGTATTTCATGTGCTATGCGGCCTCCTAGATAAATAAATTAAAAGCAGAACCATATTGCAGCACACCTGTAACCTAACCGCTTCCATGTCGCAAAAAGAGGCAACTGTGGATAAAAGCCAGTCCAGGTTTTGCGAAAGAATTGATCAATTATTTGCTAAAAATCTAATTTTGTATTATAGTACAGTTAGCATAAATCCGTGAATTTTCACTTTTTATATGAAGCATGGCATTCTCAGATCGTGCTGGCTTCTTTTTCTTGCCTTTCTTTAACTGACTTACCAAGTAAGGTTTTCTCTTTGTTCACCGAAGCACTTATGATATAAACTTCACTGTCAAAGGAATACAACATCTGGAGAAGAAAAAAAAAAAGAAAAAAAAAAAAAAACTTGATAGAAAATTGTTGTCATGCCAGACCACATATATTCATTTGAAAGACAACACTTATTAAAGCACCACTCCAAATTTTTTTTTTTCCCCCCCACTAGAGAGCCGCTTTAAATGCAAGTCCTCTGCCCTGGTCTTATATTTACCCACGGGCGGCTACATCCTTTTTCTGCGCCGCTCAGTTCCCATGGCACCATCTTGTGCCCATATATTCTGACTGGTGGAGGTCACCAGTTATGATACAAGGTCTCAATACAATGAAGAAAAAACAAAAAGCCAGCACCAAATGTGCACTTCAGCACTAAACATTCCAAACTGTACTTATTATAAAAAAATTTTGAGATTTTTGGCAAAAAATTGCAATTTCTTGAGCTGCCTCGCCACGTCACGGCAAATCTCATTAAAGGCAGTCCTACACTAAAATATTTTTATAAAATGTGCCATACGGCCTCACATATGAATAGTAGAACTGCTCTCAGCAGCACTCACCTGGTCTATTTCAATCCCGTACCCATGACTGAGTCATGGCTGTGGGCGGGACAGGTCCAAGCAAATGCTGCATGAAGTAAATAGCCTGTGGACAAAGCCTGATGACTCAATGTGAACAGTCACCAACCGCCAAAATCTAAACAGATGGAATACATCCCAAATTGGGGTGCATAGCAAGGTGGAGGTCAACCACCGACCAATTCAATGAAGAAAAAACAAAAAGCCAGCACCAAATGTGCACTTCAGCACTAAACATTCCAAACTGTACTTATTATAAAAAAAAAGGTCTCAATACAAGTCTATGAGAGCAAGAATGAAGCTCTCAGAGTTGTACTGATTTTTTAACCTCTGGCACGCTTCATGAAATACTGGAGCTGCCAACAAGTCACAAATCGCCAAAGGCTGACTAGAACGATACTAAAGATGAAGATGGAAGCAGGTGAGTATAAGACAGGAGGCAGGGACTTGCATTTAAAGCACCATTCCGCTGAAGTAGAAAAATGCTGGAATGGTGCTTTAAGGCTTTTTTCATTAGGCAAAGTAGAAAGGTTTAGACTAGCAGGAGTCTCAGTTCTGAAATCCATATCAAACAGCGTATGGGTGGACTAAGGTCGGTTTCATACATCCGTCTTTTTGCCAGTTTGCCGGATTCGGCGCAAGCCAGTACAGTGTATACAGTACAATGGCAGCGCCGCAACGTCCGGGTCACATGCTCCGGGCACATGACAGTAAGTGACTGGAGCTTGTCGCGCTGCCATTGTACTGAATACACTGTACTAGAGTGCGCCGGATCAGGCAAACCAGCGAAAAGCCGGATGCGTGCAACTAGCCTTAGAGAGAATGGACAGTTTAAAAATAAACAAAACATTCTTTATGTTTTTATGTAAATTAGGTGATCAGAGCATTTTGCTGGCTGAAGGGCGAGAAGCTCCTCTTAGCATGCCATCGCTTACAGTATTACAAATTTTGGAGCGGACATACTCTATAGTCATCCATTTAATGTGGAATGATTTATTCCAGAGTAAAATAGATCTTGCTAAATATTAACTTTTTGTTTTTCTTCCTTAAAATATGATGTTGAAGCGATGCATTCAGTATAATGGACCAGTTGCTTTTATTAGGAGGTTCAACACTTAACGTTAAGCACTTAAGGCTTACCTCATTTTCTTTGGCAAGAGCATCGTAGAGGCCAACACCTGTAAACCCCTCTTCTCCCTGTATTTATAAAAGAAAAAAAAAAATATGTAAAAATAATAGTAACAATAACCACCATTTATGTAGCACATTTCGTTACAAAAGAAAATTTCAGCTTGTTCTGCTTTTCATGGCAACTTGCGGGATCTAACACTTTAAAGGTGTTGTCTGGTCTAAAATGATAAGTCTGCAGTCACTGACTGCAGACTTATGAATCTTCCTAGCTCACATACTGTGCCCATCACTAATTCTGGGCTTGATGACAGTTGTACACTGTTATTAATCCCTATTGCCCAGATTGCCACCTCACTAGGGCAACTGGGAAGAGTCAGGTAAAGCGCCGGGATTGTCGCATCTAATGGATGTGACAATGCCGGAGAAGCTGTAGGCGGCTATTCTTAGCCTGAGGGGATCCCAATAACCATGGAACTCCCCAGCCTGAAAATACTAGCGTCCAACTGTTGTGTTTTATCATGGCTGTGTACCAAAACTGGGGGGGTAGAGGGGGGAACCGCACACAGTTTTTTTAAATTATTTAAATAAATTAAAGAAAAAAACCCGCATGCAGTTCCTCTTATTTTGATACACAGCCAAGATAGGTGCACGGCTGGGGGGTAAGAAAACAAGTTCATAAGCATTTAGAAACAACAATACTAATAATGGTTTTAACTCAGGAAGAGTTCAGAAATCAATATTTTGTGAAGTAACCATGATTTTTAATCACAGCTTTCATGTGTCTTGGCATGCTTTCCACCAGTCTTTCACACTGCTTTTGGGTGGCCTTATATCACTCCTGGTGCATACCCAAAAGATAAAGCCACCCTGCAGGTATACTTTTTGAGCGGGGTTTGTTCATGTATTTGCAAGCTACACTTTATTGTTCTATATTTGTTCTCTGTACCTTTGTCAAATCAGCTCTTGTCTACTTTTCACTTAGGGTACTTTCACACTTGCGTTTATTTCCTTCCGTTACAATCCGCCCTTTTGGAAAACAGCGGAATCCGTTAACGGATTCCGCTGTTTCCCATAGACTTGTATGGGTGACGGATTGTACCAAAAGGACCTGCGTTGCTTCCGCTGGGCAACGCTCCGTTGCTTCCGCCCAGCGGGAGGAACGCAGCATGTAACGTTATTTTGAGCAGCGGAATCCTCTGGATTCCACTGCGCATGCTCTTTTTTTTTTTTTTAAAATCAAACTATTTTGGCTCGCGGTGGCCGAACGTTCAGCTGAGCGATAGCGCTCAGCTGAGCGACCGGCCACCGGCATGCCCGGCCGCCGGCAAGTCACAGCGCTCAGCTGAGCGCCCGCGGGCATGCCCGCCCGCCGGCATGCCCGGGCGCCGGCAAGTGACAGCGCTCAGCTGATCACCCGGCGGCCGGCTGCAGGGAGCGCTCAGCTGATCACCCGGCGGCCGGCTGCAGGGAGCGCTCAGCTGATCACCCGGCGGCCGGCTGCAGGGAGCGATCAGCTGATCACCCGGCGGCCGGCTGCAGGGAGCGATCAGCTGATCACCCGGCGGCCGGCTGCAGGGAGCGATCAGCTGATCACCTGGCGGCCGGCTACTGGGAGCGATCAGCTGATCGTTTACAATAGTCTGCCGCTGGTAAAACTAAAAAAAAAAAAAAAAAAAAAAATCAAAACGAATTGCGCTGTTTTGCAGCATCCGTTGTGCCACTATATGCAACACATCCGTTGCATCCGTTACACAACGCAATGCAACGGATACCGTTCAACGCAAGTGTGAAAGTACCCTTACCCTGCAGGGGGGCTGATTTTTCTGGCTACGTTTTCGCCATGGTTCCCTGGTGTGCACATTAATACAGGCACATTAGCCTTCATTGTAATTCATAGTGACCAAGGATTCCGTTATTTTGACACTGCAAAATTTGCAAATTGGTATGACCATTATTTTATAATATCTTGTCTGCACTGCCAGTCATTTGTTGCTATTCTCTTTTTATATGTATTTTGTACTGTCTTGAACTTTGTAAATGTTTCTAATAAAATTATAAGTTTTACACAATTTTTTCTAAGTCCACTATATGTTCTCCTGAGTTTGATTATATTGTGGACATTTGCTCTGTCCTGAAATATTAAGGGTACATTTGATTCTCTCTTGACATTTCTACTGAATTATTCAACCGATGGATTTTTGTATATGATACTCTCGAAGCATGATAAGATCGCCCTGAGAACTGCAGCATCCAGGGCGTTGGAGCTTCTAACTATGCCAGATAACCATGGCTTGTGGGAGAGAGATCAAAAGTATAAGCAAATTATAAAAAGGGGTTTTGCCTATGGATTGCATCTTGATCTGCAGTTTAAAGGGAACCAGGTTTTCCCCATGTAAAGAACGAGCACCTGTAATGAATCTGTTACAGCATAATATAAGAGAAAGGGGAGCCAGCACGATCTGAGAGTGGCATGTATCATATAAAAAGTGCAAATTCACGGATTTAGTCCAACTATACTATAATACAAAATGAGATTTTTAGCAAATAATTGATCAAATTTTTGTGCCACCCCTGCCAATATAATAAAAGGTATTGTTTTTCTGCCTCACAGAGCAGATTGGATACATATACAGCATTCTAGTATGTTATAACAGAAGACTTACCGACTGGCTTTAGTTTATATGGGGAAAACCTGGTAACAAGTGCTGCAACACCAGACACTTCACGGACAGGAAGAGATCAGCTTTTCTCAAGTCTTACAATAAATTTATACATTAAAAAAAAAGGATAATAAAAGCCAGAATTCAATTCTGATAAATTATTTTATTTCATTTTTTAAACACATCAGTTTACTATAAGCATACTGATTTGGTGAAAGCTAGAAGACGGTTGTACATTTTTACGCATGAAGAAAAATACCTTCCAAGTATACAAGATGGTCCCATCTCTTTCTATGTTTGTTATTCGAAGTGTTCTTGAGGTTTTTTCCAAGTTTTCAGACACTGAAATTGATAAAGTTTTGAGAAAGAGACAGATTAGAAATATTTTACTAGTGACAAACTTGATACTAATCATTTAGTTTTGAGCAGTTGGTACAATTACCCTAAAATACATCCATTGCTGACTTCTTAAAGGGAATCTCTCATATGCTACCTAATTTGAGAGCAGTATGATCCACTGTCCGAGAGCTTGACTCCAGCAATGTCACTTCTTGGGCTGCTTAGCATGGTTTTTATGAAATCACTGATTTATCAGCAGGAGATCACTAAAGGACTGCTAATTGTACACTGGCAGTTTTTTGGCTATGCACAGAGTGCTGCCAATCACTGGTATGGGCAAGCTTAAACAGAGCTCAGCAGTTGGCAGATCTACAACAGATTAAACAGCTTTTAATCAAAACAGTAGCATGCAGTAAAGTTATACAATGCTGTAATAAGAACACTGCAACTGTATCATGGTTTCCCTCAGATGGGGTACCACAAAAAACTGGTGACAGATTTCCTTTAACCCCTTCAGCCCCGAGGCACTTTCCGTTTTTGCGTTTTTGTTTTTTGCTCCCCTTCTTCCGAGAGCCGTAACTTTTTTATTTTTCCGTCAATCTTGCCATATGAGGGCTTGTTTTTTGCGGGACAAGTTGTACTTTTAAATGAAACCATAAGTTTTACCATATGGTGTACTGGAAAGCAGCAAAAAAATTCCAAGTGTGGAAAAATTGCAAAAAAAGTGTGATGGCACAATAGTTTTTGGGATGTTTTATTCACGGTGTTCACTATATGGTAAAACTGATGTGTACGTATAATGCCTGAGGTCGGTGCGAGTTTGTAGACACCAAACATGGATAGATTTACTTGTATCTAAGGGGTTAAAAAACAAAATTCACAAGTTTGTCCAATAAAAGTGGCGCACGTTTTGCTCCATTTTCCGAAACACGTAGCGTTCTTATTTTTTGGGATGTATGGCTCAGTGACTGCTTATTTTTTGCGTCTCGAGCCGATGTTTCTAATGGTAGTATTTTTGCGCAGATGCTACGTTTTGATCGCCTGTTATTGCATTTTGCGTAAAACTTGCGGCGACCAAAAAACGTAATTTTGGCGTTTGGAATTTTTTTGCCACTACGCCGTTTACCAATCATAGTTACATAGTTACTTAGGTTGAAAAAAGACCTAGGTCCATCTAGTTCAACCTTCCTCCACCAGTTCTACATCAGATTAATTGATTTTATATTTTGATAGATCGGGCATTTCTGAACGCGGCGATACCAAATATGTGTATATTTATTTTTTAACCCTTTAATTTTCAATGGGGGGAAAGGGGGGTGATTTGAACTTTTAGGTTGTTTTTTTTAAATTTTTTAAAACTTTTTTTTTACTTTTTTTATTTTATTTTACTAGTCCCCCTAGGGGGCTATAGCGATCAGCAATCCGATTGCTGATCGCTATCTGCTGATCACAGCTATACCGCTGTAAACAGCAGAAATAGTCACTTTCTTTCTTCCTCTGCTCCGTGCCGAGGAAGAATGAAAGTGAAACTTGGTAGCAGCAGGCGTCATCACATGACCCTGTGCTACGATGGCAACCACCGAACGTCACGTGATCACTCACGTGACGTCCGGAGGGGGCGGCGGTAAGTAAAAAACATGGCCGCGCGCATATAGATCTCGCTGCCAGACTTTGGCAGTGAGATCTAAGGGGTTAATGTTCCGGGTGGAATGCGATTCCACTCGGAACATGTAGGCACACATGTCAGCTGTTGAAAACAGCTGATATGTGTGCCGATCCACGCCGCCTGCCCGTGGCAGGGGGCGGGGCTTACCGGGACACGATCCATGACGGAAAGATCCGTCCATGGTCGTGAAGGGGTTAAGATATAAAAATGCAGTCACATGAAACTTAAATTTTCTTTCTAATCTCTATGCCAACTACATACTTAACTTTTCATTTAGTCCATGTTCAGTATGGAACAACCCATGATACCAAACAGCACAGTGACTACTTTTTCCCCCTTTAAAATAGGTAGACTGACAGATTAAAAGTTTGTAGACAGCTCTTATGCTAATTACAGGATACAACTTAGTTTAAAGTGTCCGGGAAAGTTGAGCTCAGAGATTCCAGCTAACATTGGTGTAAAACCACACTGCAGCATATGCCAGAAGAGCAAGTTACAATACAGGAGCACGGAATACACAAAAGCATCAGGTGAATTCTACACTTAGATTAGTTTGATAACAACTGAGAGGTAGGGCTAGCCAGGAGTACACAGGAGTGTGAGGTTTGCAGCACTGAGGAGAAACAGTGCTGCTGGGAAATGAAGTTTTAGAAAATAAAAAAACATGATGCACAGGACAGAGATGAAAAATATATAAAAAGGTACAAGAAAAAAAAAACCATTATGTTGGGCTTAGCCTGTATATTAACAATAAGTATGGATTCAACATGCTTTGTGGAAATAACCTTTTAGACTGGTAATACATTAGTGATTTAAAATTCTACATTTGCTGCCAGTCATGGTAAAACTGTGAAGGCCATCATCCTGGATGACAATGCCAAGCTACAAAAAATATAAATATAATATAATATTATATATATATATATATATATATATATATATATATATATATATATATATATATATATATATATATATATATATATATATATATATATATATATATATATATATATATATATATATATATATATATATATATATATATATATATATATATATATATATATATATTAAAAAAATAAAATCTCAACTTCAGAATTGGACCACAGGGAAAAAGAAAAATACAAAAGTGTGTGTCAAGAACATTAAAAGGACTATCAAGAAAGAAAATGTGCATCACCTGATACAGTAAACAGTAGAAACAGAAAGTCCTTTCACACCACTGAGTGGAATTTCCCGTTTGCAGAAGTCATTTCTATATATACATATATCTTTGTTTGACAGCTGTTGACAATGTAAACGTACAAACATGGAGTACGTGATTAAAAATTTTAGTCGAGAAAATGAGGGTATTCTTTGAATATTCTAATATTGCCAAGTCACTAAAAATTATTGCTGTAATCTTAAAAATAAATAAATGTGCAGACTGTCCGCTAAAAAAAAAAAAAAAATATTTTGGATTAGTACAAATTCAGACACCCATGAAACATGGCCCATGTATGGACCGCAATGTACCGTCCTGGCCCAGACAGCTTCATAGGTATTTAAAGACACCGAAAGACAAAAATGTACCAAGACAAAAAGGTATTCATGGTTATACAAAAGTCACACAGGTTAAAAACAAACATTAAACTATATGTACATATAATTCCGACAAGAGATTACAAATAGTGGGTGAGTGAACATGGGAACCCCAAGAGTATAAAGTGAATGTGTCATATTTACTCACAATTATACATTAATGCTGAACTGACGAAGCATTTGTGAAATGTACGTGAGTTGATTAGTCCTAACCTCACCACCATTTAGGACTGCTGTTTATGATTAATTCATTTATACATGGGTTCTAATAGTGATTAGTAGAGATGAGCGAACGGTCGTGGTTCGGCTCGAGTTCGGTTCGTCGAACGGAGGTCTTGTTCGAGTTCAGTTCGTCGAACTGAACTCGAACCGCATAGGAAACAATGGCAGGCAATCACAAACACATAAAAACACCTAGAAAACACCCTCAAAAGGTGTCCAAAAGGTGACAAACAACTCACAACACAAACACAAACACATGGGAAAGTGACAAGGACATACCGTATACTCATGCGAAAACAAAAGAGCAGGACAAGGAAAAAGAGGAGGAGACACAGATATATGAGTATATGCAAGGAAACGTCGATGCCATTACTGTGCAACTTGAGCCCTGCTCATTTTAGGCTTCCAATCTGGATAAATTGCCTGAGTTTGCCACGTACGCCTTGGGGATCTTGTCGTGTCCTGCAGCCAGCGTTCTCTCGGAACCTGTCTTCAGTGCTGCTGGGGGTCTGCTGGCAGATAAGCACACGTGTCTGTCCACGGACAATGTGGACATGGCTCTCAGAGGACTTTTCTTCCCCTGGGTCATCCAGGGGAGGTGAAAGGCACGCGTATTTTTTGAGAGTGCTTCATGCCAAGCATCTTTTTCTTTTTCAAAAGGGGGGTCAACTGATGCCAGTCAAGTGGGGTGTGTGTGGCCCAATTAGTGGAAACGAGGGAGACTGTGGTTGGAGTCCCCTCGCTGTGTTTTACATGATTTTCGAAGGGCATGACATGCCTAAGAGGTTGAGTTTCATCATCTGCAACTTGTTGGCAACAGAAAGGCTGCCTTTACATCCTTTTGAGACCGAGGATTTTCGAGACCTTATGCCCATTGTAGTGCCCCAAGAGCCGATGGCCAGTCGTCACTCCTTCTCCAAGAAAGGCGTGCCCGCGCTACCACAGCAGGTCGCACACAACCTCACCGATTCCTTGAGAAATTGTGTGTGACAGGGTGCATTTCACCACAGATACTTGGACCCGTAAGCATGGACAGGGGAGTTACATGTCGCTGACTGGGCACTGGGTAACTATGGTGAGAGATGGAGAAGGGTCTGCTGTACAAGTTTTGCCATCCCCACGAGTTGTGTGTCAATCCTTCCTTTGTATGTAGAAGTTCCTTCACTGCTTCTGCCTCCTCAACCTCGTGTGGGTCCTCCACCTCGGCCCAAACCCTGTGTGGTCAGGCCACCCGCGTTGTAACTGCGCACAAGGAATCCCCCACACCTCCTTACTATGCTGGCAGCAGAGCTCAACAGCATGAGGCGGTCGACTCTTTTCTTTGAAATGTCTGTGAATTGTGAGTCACACCGCTGAGGAGTTGTGGACGGTAAGCTCTGGAGAGTGAGACCGAGTTTCATCAATGGTTGTCTCCACTCAACCAGCAGCCAGGGAAGGTCGGGTGCGACAATGATGCAAACCAGTCTGCGACCCTTCTTCAGGGCAATGTGACACACGTGCCTTGTATGGCTCACGTGTTGAACCTGGTTGTCCAGCAATTTTTAAAACACTATCCCGGCCTACATGGCCTTCTGCAGAGGGCACGGTGTAACGCCTGCCTGGATCGACACACTCAGATGGGCTGTAAAGGATAGGCTAGAGGCAAGCCACTCACCAAGCTGGACACCCAGAACCCTGAAACCCTTTAACCCCTATACAGTGATTTGGAATTACACAGGGCCCAAGTTGATCAATACCTGTGGAAGGCTGCAGTTCCAGAGAATAGTGGTCATGCAGGGTCAAAAACATTAATTGAGGAAGAGGAACAGAATGGGATGGCCAGGACTTATTCAGAAAACAAGCAGAGGTGAAATGTGGATCGGCCAACGAGGTACATAAACAGCAAGCAGGAAAAGTAGTCAGGTAACAAGCACACAAACTCATAAAACTGAACTGGGGGTAACAGTAACAAGAGGTTCATAGCTTTGTCTGGCAGTGGTCTGCAGACAGGAGGGGCCTAAAAAAGGGTGTGGTGTCTTCCCTTTGGTTGTAGCTGAATGATGGTACTTCATCTGTGAGATACAGAACCACAGGCTGAATGTAGGTGGTGGGTATCTGTCAAGGTAACGCAACCCAGTGGGTGACCATAACCTGCGTCCACCTGCGCCGCTGGCATCGACTCCTTTCAAAACTTAACATTTAATATTGATATTAAAAAGTACAATACCACACTATGTGATCAAAGTGATATAGTACACAGAAGAGAGAGGGAAATAAATCCCTACAATGTCCGCTCCCTCTTGAGCACTACCTAACCGTGGAGGTTGGCACCCTAAAGATACGTAGTGGCGCCCCCACCCCTCGATGACTGTCCCTGCTAATGACCCTATGAGCCCCTAGCCAAAAGATAAAGTGCAGTGCAAGCAAAAAAGTGCAGTGCGATCATATATATTTATATATATATATATATATATATATATATATATATATATATATATATATATATATATATATATATATATATATATATATATATATATATATATATATATATATATATATAGTGATATTGTGCAAAAATAGAGCTCATAAAAAGCCTCAAATGATAAGAGGCCACGATCCTATCTCAAATGAGACACTCAATGATAGCAGGGACATATAGACTTAGCTTAAACTGCCTCAACGCGTTTCCCCATCTCATGGTTCATCAGGAGGCCGATGTCCATATGCTGTGGTATGATAAACCTGTGGCAGTAACCGTGCTGCCAGATTCACATGATGCAGCATGGATTTATTTCCTTCTCTCTTCTGTGCACTATATCACTTTGATCACATAGTGTGGTATTGTACTTTTTAATATCAATATTAAATGTTAAGTTTTGAAAGGAGTCGATGCCAGCGGCGCAGGTGGACGCAGGTTATGGTCACCCACTGGGTTGCGTTACCTTGACAGATACCCACCACCTACATTCAGCCTGTGGTTCTGTATCTCACAGATGAAGTACCATCATTCAGCTACAACCAATGGGAAGACACCACACCCTTTTTTAGGCCCCTCCTGTCTGCAGACCACTGCCAGACAAAGCTATGAACCTATTGTTACTGTTACCCCCAGTTCAGTTTTATGAGTTTGTGTGCTTGTTACCCGACTACTTTTCCTGCTTGCTGTTTATGTACCTCGTTGGCCGATCCGCATTTCACCTCTGCTTGTTTTCTGATTAAGTCCTGGTCATCCCATTCTGTTCCTCTTCCTCAATTAATGTTTTTGACCCTGCATGACTACTATTCTCTGGAACCCTTTTAAGAGGGTTTTATGTTAAAGTGTTATATATCCTATTACTGGTGAATTTTGATCGACTCCTTTCCCATCATCAGCACTATGCACGAAAGGAACACGTTGTCACCTGGCGACCGGAGTACAAATTGATTGAGCGGACTCCAGTGGTGACTTAACAGCAGTGTGCGGCAATGATGCAAACCTGTCTGCGGCCCTTCGGCAGGGCAAAATGACACACGTGCCTTGTATGGCTCACGTGTTGAATCTGATTCTCTAGCAATTTTTAAAATACCATCCCGGCCTACATGGCCTTGTGCAGCGGGCACGCTGCTATGTGCTCACTTTCATCCTTCGCACCCAGCAGCTCAACAACTTTCATCGCTCCTGAAGTCTTAGGGTCTGGCGGTTAAACGCCGGAAATGCGATGTTCTGACACGCAGGAATTGGAATCTGCACATGTTGCAGCACCGCAGAGCCCTGCTGAAATACGGTCTGACGTATACCCTGGGCTAACTTGATCCAGAGGTGGTGCAGATCACACTGCTGGAGTGGTGTCAGATCAAGGACCTATGCACCCTTCTACACAGTTTACAATTGTCGACGAAGATGTTTAGCAATGGCGATGCCATTCTCAGCGTGACAATTCTGGTCATCTACAAGATGGAGCACACTGTAAGCATTATTCGGAGTCAGGTGTTGGTCCAAGAGGAAGGGTAAGAAGTACAGGAGGAGTCATATGCAGAAGGGATAATAAGAAGATCTACAAGGTCCAGACGGTGAGCGGCACCTAGGCGGCAGTCATGGTGGGGGATAGGGATTAACAAGGGCGCATAGTATCAGCAAAAATTGTTGAGGAAGGTGCAGGAGACCATGAAGAAATGGAGGACGAACTGGCGATGGGCATGGAAGACTCAGCAGATGAGGGAGAGCTTGCTCACATTTCGGTTGTGCGAGGTTGGGGGGAGAGGGCAGAGGAAGGAGGCACGATTCTCACCTCTCTGCCACCAACACACCAAGGACTTGGTCCTCCTGGATGCACAAGACACATGAGCGCCTTCTTGCTGCACTACCTACAACATGACCCTCGGATTGTACAAATTCGAAGTAATGCTAACTACTGGGTTGCCACACTGTTAGATCCCTGGTACAAGACAAAATTTGGCGAAATAATTCCTGCCATAGAAAGGGACGCACGTATACAGGAGTATCTGCAGAAGGTGGTACGCAATCTTAGATCTGCTTTTCCAGTAAACACCAGTGCTGCACAGAGTGAATCTCAACGCTTTGTCATGGATAGGAGGAAATGGTCTTTTACTTGTCCACATCTGAGGGACTGAGGGCTGTGCTGAGATGGCATTGAGTACGGTGTCCCTGCAGAGTTGCACTTTTGGTCATATACCAAATGAGTTGAAAAAGGACAGATGCGGGTGAAAAGGGGAACAGGTGTGTTGGAAAGGGGAAAAAAGTTTTTGTCCGTGGGTTTGGTGGTTAAGCAACAGTAACATTTGATGAAGAAACACCATCTGGTACGGTGGGACTGGCAGATTTGGATAAGGTGGTATATACTATGTTACCGCTATATAACGAAAATTAATAAAAGAAAGAGAAAGGTATATATCCCCATCAGCAATCAATGTCCACCGTGCTCCCAGATGGAAAAGGAGAGGTTGGCAACAGGAAGGTTAGGTGGAGGATACAGATCTGTGTGGGTATGAAACTAATAGTTGCCTGAACCGAGTTAGACGCCACTGGGATCTGGAGACTGGGAGCCCTGTTAGCGTCACAGGGTCCACACGCCCACCCAGCCCAGGAACTCCCTGTTAACATCACAGGGGCCATTGAGTACGCTGACCGTGTGCATTGGGGCCACACCTGTGGACAGCAGGCGCATCAGCAGCAGCAGGCTTGTTAATGCCACTGGGCTGCACAAGCAGGACTTGTAGTACAGGGGCTGGTCTTAACCGTTCTGCGTTACAAACTGTGGTGGCGGCCTGCAGACGCCCTATCCCTGCCTACCTCTGGCCTAAAGCCGCAATGGGTTCAACACATGGAGGTGGGCTCTTTCGGAGCATAATAGAAGACTGCGCACCTCCTTGTTGGCTCCAGCCCGTTTTATAACCTGGGTCCGCCCCAAACCAGGGTGGACCACAATGCACCTCCTGAAGACAAAAGCAGAGTGACACGTCATGAGTGGCATAACTGGCGTCCTATTTGGAACCGCAACTTCAATAATGACCTCATAGCTGCCACGACACAAACACCTCACCAGTCATCGTCTGACCATCAATAATGAGGTGACAAGTCATAGGGGCGGGCCTCTGCAAGCCATTTGGGAGTGGCCTGGCCACATCGTCAGGACACCTGATGTCTTGTGGTCTATATGGGCCCCCCACATCAGGGGCAGTGCCAAAGAGTTCATTACCGGACCTAGTCTCTGATGCAGTAAGTGCCTGAGCATGCTCAGTAGCATGAAATACAGTCTCCAAAAAAAGACTATCAGCTTTAGCATGGTGTCTAGGCATAACACAGGACTTAGACCCGGCACGGAGTGCAAGTACCTGTGCAAAGAGGCTTTTCGCACTAAGTGTGGGAGCATGCGCTGTATCCCGAAATGAAGACTTAGCCTCAGGAATGGCACAGTCAGGCTGAGCATACTCACTAGGCGAAACACTGTAGTTAGGCTGCGGATGGGGTAAATCGGCACACTCATGCGCACTAGCTGCCTCTCCACACTTAGACGTGGAGGAGAAATTGCTCTTCGGATGTGGACTTGGAGATGCTGTCTATGAACAGAAGGAAAAGATAAAGGAAGCCTCACTTTCTATCCCTCCGAATGATCAAATGCAGCAAGGAATTCCCTGAGTTTGCTATAAAATTAGCGTAGCAAAATGTGCATGAGGGTGTCCTGCAGAGGTGCTGCAAATAGATTTGCACCAGTGGGACACTAATGGAAGTCCAACAGCCAGTTCTTGTATGCCACTAAATGGCAGCATTTTTTGCTATCATTATAGCTTATTAAAAACAGAGCAGGAGGGTGTCATGCAGAGGTGCTAGAAATAGCTTGGCACCAGTGGGGCACTAATGGAAGTCCAACAGCCACTTCTTGTATGCCACTAAGTTTACTCAATTTTTGGTATTATAATGTCTTAGTAACAATGAGTTTGAGTGTGCAATGCAGGCAGACGTGCTGCAAATATCTTTGCACTAGTGGAACAATAGAGAAGTCCAACAGCCACGTTTAGGATGCCACTAAGTTTACTCAGTGTTTGCTAGTATAATGGCTTAGTAACAATGAGTTTGAGTGTGCAAAGGGCAGGAGGGTACAGTGGCAGGGTTGTGGGTCTCTGGGTAGAGGAAAGGAAGCCTGCCTTTCTATCCCTCCTAATGGGGAAATGCAGCGAGGAAATCCCTGACCTTAGCTACACAGACGCTGTCATCTTGTGTAGCTGTTAAACTCTGTTTTACCGACCTGTCACCCATGGCTCTGACCCTGCCGGTATTAGCCCTTAAAAAGGACTGATAGAAAGTGCTATCCCTATTCTGTACAGCGCTGTGTATAGAGCGTACACAGCAGTATCGGAGATGCGCCAGCGGTGACTGACACCAAGGACGCAGAAGAGATAATTGAGTCCGGACGGGCAGATACTCGTTTTTATAATGCAGGGACATGTGACATGGACATCCTATCACACATGCCGTTGCTTCTCTGGCTAAAAGTACACTTAGCTGTGTGTGTGTCTGGGATTGGCTGACATGCTGGCCCGCCCCACTACACGCGCGCGCTTAGGGAAGGAAGACAAGGAAAAAAAAAAATGGCGATCACCATTATCCATACAGCAGTGATCTGATCTGAATGCGCTGTTCCCGCACACTATACACTGAAATTTCATAATAGTGTGAGTCACAGAGTGAATTACACTATTACAGCGGAAAGCCAGCTACTAATTAGCTGGTCTTTTTGCTGCTAGAACCGTTCTCGAACGTATCTAGAACTATCGAGCTTTAGCAAAAAGCTCGAGTTCTAGTTCTATCTAGAACAGCCCCCAAAAATCACTCGAGCCGCTAACTGGAGAACCTCGAACCGCGCTCAACTCTAGTGATTAGCATTGCGTCTAGGTTTTATTATTCTGGTATCAAATGTACTGTAATTATGTGGCACTTTACATGAATCTACAATTGTGAGTAACTATTTATATACCGTATGACGCATGTACTTTACACTCCTGGGGATCCCATGGTTGCTCGCCCACAATTTTTAAACTTTGTCTGTCTTGTCGGCATTATTTGTACATGTAGCTTCAGGTTGGGTTTAAACTTTGTACTTAATTGTTACCTTTGTATAATTCTAAACAGGATTACCTTTGCCCCGGTACATTTTTGCCTTCCGATGTTTGTTTGTATAGCGCCTTCATTTAGGACATTTACTATGTTATCATATCATTTGTAGAATGGCAAACATTGGTAGCTCAGGTATTTACACCACTATACGGATGTCTAAATTTTGTCTAATAGGCTAGGCTCACTCTAGCGTTTTATCCATGCTAAACAGATAGAAGCCAGGTGAATAGAATAGCGAGAAGAGTCTGCAATTTATGGCCGCGTGGATTGGGGGGTGGGTTCAGATAGAACCCCTGAATGCATTGTAGAAATGCTGCGTGAGTATGGCTTAAGGCCTCAGTCATATTTCATATATTTTTGTGCTTTTAACAGATCTTTAGCTCATTATGTTTTTGGTTGGGGAGGTCCTGTGTTTCTGTTTTTCCCATCATTGTGTGATCATGATTTATTTTTCTAATATACACACACACACACACACACACACACACACACGTAAAGCAGTTTCCATGTTTTCCCCACACACTAGATGGCAACAAAACAGACAGCACCAGGACGCAACACGCATGGCTTTTGTGGTTGTCCACATACCCACTGACTGGAATGAGCGATTTCGAGCTATCAAATCGGATAAAAATTGGACATCTCTTTTTATTTGGAACACATAATATTATGTGATATGATGCACAACAAAAATGATCTTCCTTCGTTTGGCTGACTAGCCAAAACATACACAAACACTAGGCTTAGAAATAGTGGCATAAGCTGCTGCCAGACACATTTGGTGGAAGTTTATTGCCTGAAACAATAGAACAGTCAGGTGTTAACATTCAATGTACCAAACTCTTCTGCTCCTGCACACCATCTGCTGGGAAAGAGTCAGGAGATGTCGCAAGAGCATTAAACTGTTGACGGATTTTGCTGACAGCTCTCTAATGTGTGTGGGACCCTAAAGTGGAGAAACAGTGCTTCTTACAGTACTTGGCATTGCCTTCTCTTTTGCCAACAATATCTATATAATGTGCCTCCTATGATTTTCAAAAATGAAATATATAAATGTTTGGAAAGAAATTTTGCATGAAAACACAAACTTAAGTTAAAGGGAACCTGTCAGGTCCCATATGCTTTCTGACCTACCAGCAGGGTGATGTGTGGCCTAGAAACCCCTTCCTACTTATCCCTGTGTTGTAATATTGTGTAATATAAATGTATAAACGTTTTATAACTTGTGTTCCCTATATAAATGATCAGAGTGTCTAGCCCCCAAGGCATCGCACTGCCCCGTGGGCATTTATTTACATGTTTTCCGTGATATCACACCCCTGTGGGCTTGATACCACAGATTTATATGAGCAATGTCACCGTCAGCTCTTTGAGATATCTCACGGGCGCGTTTGCCGTTCCCGCAGCCTTGGTATCTGGGCGGTTGCTTATCGGCTTCAGACGCGTTCTGCGCATGACCGGGACCGCAGGAGTCTTCTGAGCATGCGCCGTGCGCGTCTGAAGCAGACGAGCAAGCACCCGGATAACAAAACTGCGGGAATGCCAAGCGCGCACGCTCAGGATCCCAGATAGCTGACAGTGACCTCGCTCATGTAAATCCATGGTATCACACCCACAGTGGCATGATACCACGGAAAGCATGCAAACGAGGCGATGCAACGACCATGGGGCTAGCACCTGTGATTATTTACACAGAGAACATGCAAGTAATAAAAAAAAATGTATACATTCATATTACAACACAGGGATGGGTAGCAAGGGGTTTCTAGGACACACATCACCCTGCTTGTAGGTTAGAACACGCACACATTATATATAAAATAAAATTTATATATATATATATATATATATATATATATATATATATATATATATATATATATATATATATATATATAAGCATTTCAGAATGCATTTTGTACACTTGTGTCCATGCAAATGTGTGCTGTTGTAAGTTACATAGGATTTTGACAATATAATTCAATATAAGTGTATAAGCTGCCGAAACACACACACACACACACACACACACACACACACACACACACACACACACACACACACACACGAAAAAAATGCAAGATCACCACCTTGAAAAGGTCAGTGTTAGTTACTTTATAGCTGTAGCCAATGTATGTAGTATAGAATATACATTCATAATACTACAAAAAAAATTGTGTTACTAAAGAATGACTATTAAAAATCTTTAATATACAAAATACAAGTTAAAATCACAAATACCAATACAGGTATAAACAGATAAGATCACTAAGGGGGGGAGCGCCTTACAGTGTAAGAAATTATATAATATGATACATGGACATAACCAAGGTCTGATAACACCTACTAATTAGGAATTAAAGATTTATTTAAGGGATCTATACAGTTCAATAACATATAGTTTGTATTGGACTATGATTGATTGGCTGCAGGAACCAGAACGTGGTAATATTGCTATTTAATACCACGTCATATAGTGCAATCAGTCGGATGAATAACCAACAACATTAAACTCAAATCACATGCAATACAAAACTAGGTTATTGAACTGTATAATTCTTAATTGGTAGATGTTATCAGACTTTAATTATGTCCATGCAGCATGATTATTTTTTTTTATCACTTCTTACACTGTAAGGCCGATTTCAGACATCCGTGTTTCAGGTACGTGAGACAAACGTTTTTAACACTGATGCCACACGTAACCATGTTACTTTCTGGCATTACACACATGTCCGTGTTTTCACGTACACACTAAGACATGTTCATTTTTTCTCCGGTATCACAGGTGTCACACGGATTGCACAGTGATGTGATCCGTGTGACACGTAGCAGAGAACGCACATATCTTTGAAATAAAAAGATTTTCTATGTTCATCTGTAACCAGTGGTGCTGTCTTCAGCTCTGCTGTCTCCTGCTTCTGATCCCCACTAATTATGCTCATTGAATATTCACTGCACTGAGCACCTGGAAGCAGTAGCAACGCCGGGAACAGCATCATCGGCGGCAGGCGAGTATATAGCAAGCAGTGTGTGTGCGTGCAGTGACGTCCAGGAGGTCATTGGAGTTCCCAATGAACGCTGATGAACCCATGAAGTCACTGTCCTGACACCTGCTCTAGCGCGCGTGTCGTCATCAGTAGGTAAGCAGAGTTCATTGAGAACTCCAATGACATGCTGTCCCCGGCGATGCTCTTGCTTCCGGGTCCAAGGTGCAGTGAATATTCAATGAGCATACATAGCGGTGGTCAGAAGCAGGTGAATATAAAAAAATACTTTTATTTCAAAGACAGGTGTCACACGCATGACCATACCCATGCGTGTGGCTTGTACCTGATTAAACACTGAAGTCTGAAACCGGCCTGAGGCGCCCACGTCGTGATTTTGTGATCTCATCTGGTATACCCTTAATCAGCTCAGCATTACAATATATATATGTATACATATATACATATCTAAATACACACACATACTATATATATATATATATATATATATATATATATATATATATATATATATAGAGATATATATATGTCTTTGTGATTTTAACTCATATTGTATTTTTTATATTAAAAGTTTTTCATAGTCGGCCTTTAGCAACGCAATTTTTGTAGGATATGTTATTCAGCGTTAACTGATGTCCAGATTTGCATAGTTATGTAGGGCGATATGTACTGGTGCTCTTCATATTACTGACCTGTTTTAGTACAGCTATGAATAAATTAGTACATACTGATGGTACCTTTACCAAAATCCATTCTTGGCAACTAACTTTTCGAAACCATCTATTATAATGTCATTTCCCACTGGGTGCTGTGCTCCACTACATGAGATAAATGTACACTAAGCCTTCAAACCCCATTAACCCCATTCATAAGAAGACTGCAAAGCTGATATGATCTACATGTAATGAAAAAAGAAAAACAAAAGGGAGCATTATTAAAGCAAAAATAGACTATTCAGCCCTTGACCCGAGGGTTTCTGTGGTTAAAGACCACTTTATAATCATAGGAAACTCAATTTCACAGGATTAGCATATTTGGCTGATCCGAGAAAATGGTTTCATGCTAGGAAATGCCTTTTGATTATAATTTTAGGATTATTCCTAAAATCTGATTTAGTAACAGTGACTCATTTTATTTGGTATACCACCTACTAAGGTTATTAGCTTTTATGCGAATCTAGAGAAAATACACCCCCAGGCAATAAACTGTTTGGTATCAGGGTCCGTGCACTAAGAAAATGTATTTGCAGTCATTTGAATTTTGCTACAGATTTAGTTGAGTGAAGTCCATAGTGAATTCCAAGAAAACAATTTCCATGCTACAGATATGATAATCAGCAATGCTTGTTAATTTATGCGTTAAAAGTAGTGAGTGGTTTATGCATTGGATTTGGGGCCTCCATTAAAAAGCGATACATGCATTCACCTCGAAAGGTCACATGAAATGTTCACACTTGACAAAACATATTGGATATCTGTACTGCAGTCCAGCTATAGATCCCCATCAAACAAGGAGGTATAGCACCAAGTATTCCAACACACGCCTTACATTATTAATAAACAGCAGAAGACCCCAGTTTAAATACTTTAGTGCTGCCATTTTCTGACCAGTTCAAAACAACAGGATTGGAGAGAGATGAAAATGATCATTTTAGAAAGGGACCATTTAGAAACCCAATTCTCTTGGAAAATGCCTCTGGGTTAAACTAGTTTCCAGAGTTAGAAGTTCCATTTTTCGGTTCTGCTATAAAAATAGAAATACAGTAGACCACTTTAACTATAATGAGACCCATTTGGTCTCAGTATTGGTGACCATCCCTTTCACAGAAAACTAATGGAACTTGCAATCAAGACTCCATTAGGCAAGTGTGAGTCAAGCCTTAGGGTTTACATACCTAGTAACAATATCAAGTCTTTCGAAGTTTCCAATAAGCTAATTCACATAATTTGAGTTACTTAGATGTGCAAATGTGCCTGTTTTCTAACCTTCAAATCCTAATTTATCTCTGAGATATTAAACATTAAATCAAATCAGTAAGGTCATCAGAAAAAGAATTATGATTCTTGTGCATCCTCAGGAGCAATCTCCAAAATTCTGGCGATACCCCGTTCATCTGTTCAAATGATAACACAGGTATGCAAAATTTGCGTTTATGACATTTTTTCCAAATCCAATGACCGATTCTGATGTTTTCTTATGCCCACAATAAAAAAAAAAAAAAACACAACACCACTTATTTTTAAACATCACATTGATTTTGCACAAAACGCATGTGAGATTACATACAAATGAGAAACATGAAAAATCTTTATAGTAGCCAAAAACATAAAATAATAAAGTTTATTGAATATTCCTTGTGCAACTTTATTAGAAATTAGTTCTTGCGCCTTTTCCTTTTCTCTACAAAGCTTCTCGATACATTTTCACTTATAGAAGGTCTGTGGATCTTCTGTGTGAAGCATCCAGCAGTCGTCCCCCATCCTGTTCACGTTCCATCTCCTTGATATCCTATTGAAATATTTCTCCTTGCGCTTCACTAACAGCACCAAGGTTTTCAGGAAAGTAGTCCAAATTGGATGTAAAAAATGTTAATTCAAATTCATCAGACAACTCAAGGCTTTGATATGTTTCAGCATGTTCTCTACGATGGACTTAAATTTTTGGATCTTTGTTGTTACCTAAAAATTTTTTCTTCATGTCTTATTTAAAAGAATCCCAAGTACAGATGAGCGAACCTGAACAGTAAAGTTTGGTGTTTTTGCGTCGAACAAGGACTTTGCAAATTAAATCAGTGTTTGAGTTTGTATGCTGACCACTCGTGCGAGCTTCAATATGCTGAGGTACGCTCGGTGCTCGGTCCAGTGTGATGACATTTTTTTTATATTATTATTAATAATATTATTATTAAAGGGGTTATCCGGCTTCTTTTGACTTTTTTTCATTATTACACTATTGGGCTACATTGGGGCAGGTAAGTAGATAGAGACCACTTACCTGCCCCGCTGTCAGCCCCTCTCCCCCGGCTCAGAGTGGTCATGTGACCGCTCCTGCCGCGATTTTGCTGCTTCCGGTCATTTCATGTCTACATGGGCAGGGCCATGTTGACATGCAAATCTGGAAGAGCATGTTACCGCCCTGCTGGGCTGTACAGTGCGAGGAGTCACCGCCCCCGTTCCCTACACCCTCCCACACATTGCCCAGCACCCCGTACTCTCACCGCAACCTCCCACACACTCCGTAGTCTCCCTCCCCCGCCTCCTGTGCCCAGCTACGAGCGCCCTGAATGCCCCAGCGCTTTATCATGTTTACTGCCTGACGCCATGGGAACTGTTTCCCCCCCCGTGCGCGCTGTCTGTGTCATCATGGGTCATCTGTGTATGTGCATCAGTCTGTGTCGCGCGCCAGCCCCGCGGATGACCGCACTGCAGCGTGTCAGTGTTTGCCCCCCTCTGCAGTATAAGCTGCTTCTCACCCTGCAGTGCGTGCATCCGCGGGGATGACGAGCGCTGCTTGTCATCACTGCCCGTACAGTCTGTGTCCCGCTCCCTGCCAGCCCCGCAGCTGCCCGTCGTTCTCCCGCTGTGACGCACAGATCGCTGTGTGTGACAGCGAGAGAGCGACGAAATGAAGCGAGCAGGGAGTAGGAGCCGGCTTCTGGCAGCCTGCGGTAAGCTGTAACCAAGGTAAACATTGGGTAACCAAGGTGGTTACCCGATATTTACCTTCGTTACCAGCCTCCGCCGCTCTCACGCTGCCAGCGCCGGCTCCTGCTCTGTGCACATGTAGCTGCAGTACGCATTGGGTAATTAACCCTATGTGTACTGTAGCTAAGAGAGCAAGGAGCCAGCGCTAAGCAGTGTGCGCGGCTCCCTGCTCTCTGCACTGTGACATGTAGCTGCAGTACACATCGGGTTAATTAACCCGATGTGTACTGTAGCTAGGAGAGCAAGGAGCCAGCGCTAAGCAGTGTGCGCGGCTCCCTGCTCTCTGCACTGTGACATGTAGCTGCAGTACACATCGGGGTTAATTAACCCGATGTGTACTGTAGCTAGGAGAGCAAGGAGCCAGCGCTCAGTGTGCGCGGCTCCCTGCTCTCTGCACATATAGCTGCAGGTTAGATTAGATGAGATAATTACCTGCTGTGACGATCTCCTGCCTCCTGACGTCTTCTCTGCCCGTCTCGCGGGCGGCCCGAGACTGTCACTAGCAGTGACGTCACGGGCTCTCGCGATACTGCGTAGAACGTAGCGGGCATAGAAGTCAGTGACAGCGCTGACGTCAGGAGAGCAGGAGATCGTTACTGCAGGTAATGATCTCATCTAACCTCCTGACGTCGGCGCTCGGCATCCCCTGCAGTGACCTGGGCTGACCTATTGATGTTAGCTCAGGTCACTGCATTGCTCTCCCAGCCAATGGGGAACATTTTGTTCTTCATTGACTGGGAGTCTCATTGACTATGGTATGGATCGCTGTGCGACCCCCTTATTGGATTACGCCGGACCCGGATTTGATTGTTCTTGTCAATAAATTGTTGAAAGAGGGAATGTGGGGAGTGTTTTTTCAAATAAAACTTTTTTTGTTGTCTATTTTTTATTTCTTACTGACTGGGTTGGTGATGTCGGGTATCTGATAGACGCCTGACCTCACCAACCCCAGGGCTTGATGCCAGGTGACATTACACATCTGGCATCAACCCCATATATTACCCCGTTTGCCAACGCACCAGGGCGCGAGATGAGCTGGGGCAAAGCGCCAGGATTGGCACATCCAATGGATGCGCCACTTCTGGGGCAGCTGTAGCCTGCTATTTTTAGGCTGGGGAGTGTCCAATAACGGTGGACCTCCCTAGTCTGAGAATACCAGACCACAGCTGTCCGCTTTACCTTGGCTGGTGATGCAATTTGGGGGGGACCCCACGTTTTTTATTTTAAATTATTTATTTAATTTTAAATAACAGCGTGGGGTGCCCTCTGTTTTGGATTACCAGCCAAGGTGAAGCTGCCAGCTGTGGTCTGCAGGCTGCAGCCGTCTGCTTTACCCTAGCTGGCTACAAAAGATTGGGGGGACCTCACGTCGTTTTTTTTTTAATTATTTATTTATTTATTGGCTAAATACAAGGCTAAGCACCCTTTAGTGCCACATGAAAGGCACTAAAGTTTGCCAGCTTAGAATATGCGGGGGGGTAGGACATTATATTGGTCTTTCTCATCTATTATCTATCCCTCTATCTATCCCTTGATTCATTCATCCATCCCTCTATTTATCCCTCTAGCTATCTGTCTCTATCTATCCCTCTATCTAGCTGCTTCCATTTTTTTGCAGTATGAAAAAAATAGGAAGGTACGCAGATGACACACGGACCATATACGGAACGGAACGGATGCCACACAGTTGCATCCGTGAAAAAACATGACCATTTTTTTGCAGACCGCAAAAACGGGGCAGTCCTGTGAATGTAGCCTAATCAAGAGGCTTATGAGGGTGATGTATTTAATTACAAAAAACAGTTTTTTCTTGGTGTATGTGTTTATTTACTCTCATTTACAGATTACTAAGGGGGGGGGTGTCTCATAGACCCTGATGATTAATATCTGGCTTAGAGGCAGCTGTGGGCTGTGATTAACTTCATATTAGCCTGATTGCCACCGCCCCAGAGCAACCAGGAAGAGCCAGGTAAAGTGCTGGGATTGTCACATCTAATGGTTGTGACAATCCTGAGTGGCTGCAGGCTGCTATTTTTAGGCACGGGGCGGCTCAATAAATAGGGGTCTCCCCAGCCTCACAATACCAGCCCCCAGCTTTTCCCAGCTTTTGTGGTTTATCATGCCTGGGTACCAAAATTCGGGGGGACTGAATTTCGTTTATTTTTAAATTATTTTTGTAAATCAAGAAAAAAGCCGCATGCAGTTCCTCTTATTTGGATACACAGCCAAGATAAGCGCACGGCTGGGGGCTGCATACTGTAGCCATATGCTTTTTCTGTTCTTGGTATATGGGAGAAAAACACAGTGAAAAATTTGTATGCGTTTTATACCACAATAATGATCCGCAGAGTTGAATTGCTTTCCCGCTCATCAACCGTCTTGGCGCTTGTGATTGGTTGTAGGCAGATGCTGTCACATATGCTAAGGGTGCGTCTGATTGCAACCAATCACAGGAGACAGGACAGCCGGAGGACGGGGAAAGCAGTGCATATGAATGAGCAGTAATTAGCGGCCCAGCAAGTGAAGGAGAAGCCACGGGAGCAGTGTACAGCTGCAACGGAGCCTCGGTCAGTATGAAGCGCTTTCTTCTTTTTTTTTTTTTTACTTTACTATTAATTTTTAATTTCACAAGTGCCTGATCCGGATCACACATCCGGAATCCAGGCCCTGGTTCTGCCCAACAATAGCCTCTGATACTCTGAAAAGAGGGCTGTTTACCCCTACACTGACTGATAGAACGAGTTTTTTCAGTAGCTACTCTGAAAAGATGACGCAAAGTTTTGTGAACCTCCATTTTCAACAACCCACAAAGTACAGTTTCATCAACACAGTATGATAGCCCCAACACAACCCACCACATTTTATAATGGCTCACACACAGTATAATGCGCTTCACATAGACATCCAAATACTATAATGTCCCCCTCATACAGCCCAGCAAACTATATTGTGGCCCCTACACAGATCAAAACAGTATAATGGCTGCCCCACCTAATGATTAAAAAAATTACTCATCTCTCCCCATTCTCCCGCTGCTCCAATCTTCGCAGCAGGTGTCCTGAATGTTCGGCACTGGTCTGCAGAGGGTGCGTTGAAGTGACATCATTGTGCCCTCTGCACTGAGACATCAAAGCTCATAAGCACAGGGAGAATAATGGAGGAGGGAGCCGTCAGATCATTGCTTTCAATTATATTGGCATTTATCGTTCAGTTGAACGTGCAATACAGGACGGAGGAGTGTCCAGTGCAGGCCCTGGAACTGGCCCCCTGACTCACAGGTCCCTTAGTAGCAACGTGGTCTGCCGCCATGAGCGGTACACAACTGTATATATCTTTCAATTATAAATATATATTGATAGATAGATAGATATATATATATCTATCTATATATCTAATATATAAAGCTGAGTGTGTGTGTGTGTGTGTGTGTGTGTGTGTGTGTGTGTGTGTGTGTGTGTGTGTGTGTGTGTGTGTGTGTGTGTGTGTGTGTCCGCTAAAGGAATCCGCACTCTCTCATTTACAATAACGTTTTTTTGCACAGATGACCCATGTGACCCAGGGAACGTCGGAGACTACGGTTTCACAGGAAAATTTAACCCTGCGCTTTACAGTTACTCTCCAAAAAACATGACTCCATTAAAGTGAATGGAGCCTGGAACTACAGTTTATTAATCTCAGCTGTGATTGGTTACTATAGTACAAAGGACAGTGTTAGTATAAGAGGTAATAAGATGTCAGTGGGGAGACGGATAGAGAGAAACAGACAGGGAAAGAAAAGAGACGGTAAACGAGACAGACGGTAAACGAGACAGACGGTAAACGAGACAGACGGTAAACGAGACAGACGGTAAACGAGACAGACGGTAAACGAGACAGACGGTAAACGAGACAGACGGTAAACGAGACAGACGGTAAACGAGACAGACGGTAAACGAGACAGACGGTAAACAAGACAGACGGTAAACGAGACAGACGGTAAACGAGAGACGGTAAACGAGACAGTGCGGAAATGAAAGCCACCTCACAGACCTGCATCATGCTAGTAGTGACATTGGCATGCTGTGATGTATGACAGCATGACCAAAATATCATGGAGCCCAAGGAAAAAATAGTGGTCAAGATTTTTCACAAAAATCTGCAGTAACTATATTTTATTGTAGATGATGATGATGATTATTATTATTGCACTATTTCTTGCTTGCTGCTACACAGTGTAGATATGTGAATCCTCACATCACATGCAGCAGACACAGTTGTCGACAGTCAGAATGAATGGTCATGTGACCACTCGTATTCAATCTGCACACTCCACATTCGGAGCCCAATGTGTCAATTCATATAGTGACACATAGAGGGATAAGCCTGGAGAATCTATAATATATATATATATATATATATATATATATATATATATATATATATATATATATATATATATATATATATATATATATATATATATATATATATATATATATATATATATATATATATATTATATTATATTAATATATACATACATACATATACATATACACATACATATACATACATATACATACACACATAACTATATGACACAAACCGCGCGCGCGCGCACACACACACACACACACACACACACACACACACACACGTACCATACATACATGGCGTATATATCTACTATAGACTCACACTGGGTGCTATATATAGTCTGCCTTTGGCTATGTGCGCACGTTGCGTAAATACATGCAGTTACGCTGCGCTTTGTAGCGCAGCGTAACTACATGCGTCCTGCGTCCCCTGCACAGTCTATGGAGATTGTGCAGGGGCCGTGCGCACGTGGTGTCTTAGAGCGCAGCGCTTCGGCTGCTGCCCGAAGCGCTGCGTTCTAAGAAGTGACTTGTCACTTCTTCCGTGCGCTTTGCCGGCAGCCCCTGCTCTGTCTATGGCAGGAGCTGCAGGCAGAGCGCATGGAATCGGCTTTTTTTTTTTTTCTCTACGGACATTTTCTGCAGCAATTTGAAGCGCACATGTGCTCTTCAGATCGCTGCAGCAATTTCTGCAGGGCTAGTACGCAACGTGCGCACATAGCCTTACACAGTATTCATTTATCTATAAGGGGTGAGGAACATGTAACAACTCTTTCTGTTACCATTGTTGATGGGATGTGATTGCTGTGTCACAGATGAGAGAAGCTGGATCTCTGCTCTGTCACATCCTGAGAGGTCAGGTGCTGGGCAGAATGCTGACAGCCATTGAATGTGCAGAGGGAGGGCAGGGGGCGTTCCTGGACACTGAGGCCGGGCAGGGGGCGTTCCTGTACGCTGAGGCTGGGCGGTGCCAGCTCTGACTGAGGTTTGGCAACCAAGAATACAGGAAATTGTCATGTTTGTTGGAGCTGAAAGTAAACAAGGTGCTGCAGAGAATAAAGGGATAATTCAAGAGGAACAAAAGTTAGAAAACAAAAAATAACAATGTAGGGGTGATTTATATGACAATACAGCACAGATTAGCTTACAATTTTTTTTGGAGTGTATGTCGGATAACTCCTTTAAGTTCAGGGATCAAAAGTATATATAAAAAAAAAAAAAAATATCACCTCTTTTCAAATTATTTTACTTTTTCAGACCTGTGTAATCTGCATGTTTCAACATTATGGGACTAAGTTGTCATCATATTGCTCAGGAAGGAGACAAAATTCTCCTAGGGATGAATGTAATTTGGTGCAAAAAAAAAAAAAAATACAGAGCAAATCAATAACAAAAACAACCTGATGAAGATGGTAGGAGGAAACCGATGCAAAAGTTTTGATTTCAACAGTAAAATAAGTCCTATAATGACATCACTTGAAAGGTCACTTCTCTAAAACTGCTATAAAAAGCCAGGATACAGTTAGAAACTACACGTAGCAACAAAGCACTTACCTTTCTGAGAAATGTCCTCTGGTCTGATGAAATAAAAAAAATGGAACAACTGGACCATAATGACAATCGTACCATAAGAAGAACGTAAAGGGGGATTCTTGCAAGTCAAACAATGCCTCACCGTAGCTGTAAGGTATAGGTCTGGTAGCATCATGTTGTGGGAGTGCTGTGCTGCAGGAGGGACTGGTGCATGTCACAAAATAGTTGGCATCATGGAAATACCCCTGTTTCCCCGAAAATAGTTTTTTTTGCCCTGAAAAAAGCACTAGGTTTTTTTTTCAGTGGAGGGCTTATTTTCGGGGAAACATGGTTGGGGGAAAGTTTACCCCCTTAAAAAAAATGTAGATCCCATTCCCAGGATCATCATACATACCAGACCCAGGGCGTCTGCGTAGCTCCCAGGTCCTCCTGCGATCTCCGGTGGCCGCTCCCAGTATGCTGCCCTCCCCTGCTTTTGGCCAACTCACACACATCAGATCACATACACACATGAGTTCGCACACACAAATGTGCGCACACACTCACCACATCTGGCGATACTATGTGCTTCTAGCCAGCAGGGGACTCTTTGCTCTAGTCTCTATGATGCATTCCACCGATCGGACCCTATTGCCCCACAGACGATTATAACAAAAAGTCTTATGTCATACAGAGCAGTCTGGGCACATATACAGTATTCTAGAATGCTGTATATAAGGGATCACTAGTTGTGGCCATAGCTTATAGGAGACAAATCTGGTGACAGGTTCACAGTAAAACACATGAACATTTGTTGATCCAATAACAAATGTTTGCGTTGGAGTTGGGGTAAATATTGCCAGATTTATGTACGGCCACCTTCAAGAGAACCTGTCAACAGGATTTAGCACTATAAAGTAAAACACATGGGGGGCGGGTCGATGTAGCCGACCAGAGAGGACGCATGGGAAGAGAGCTATTATAATCCTGATCTTATCCTGGCCATTTACACCCGGTTACCTGATCCATTTACTCACTGACCTGCTGCTGTGACAGGAGACACCATCTGGAGGCTGGCGATTCCCACTGGAGCTATTCCCTGACTCCTGCACGGCGTTGCTGGACCTCCTGAGGCTGGAGAGTGTGGAGCAGCAGCCATCTTCCCACAGCATGCATTTCCACAGTGAGCAGCAGAGCATGACTCCGGAGAGCAGTGAGGAGTCACAGATTTATGGCCAGAGGTGAATACCCGGGAGTGGTGAGCACAGGGAAGTTAATTCTCCCTAGGCTACTTTCACACCTCCGGTTTCTGCAATGCGGCACAATACAGCACTCTGCAGAAAAACCGCAACCGTTTTTTTTGCCGCCGGTTGCGGTTTTTTTTGCATAGACTTACATTAGTGCCGTATTGTGCCGCATGGGCTTGCGTTCGGTCTGGTTTTTGCCGCATGCGGCAGATTTAGCCGATGCCGCAGCCGGATCGAACGTTCCCTGCAACGTTTTTTGCTCCGGCAAAAAAAAACGCATCGCGCCGCATCCGGCTGCTGCGGCGCATTTTCAATGCATGCCTATGGATGCCGGATGCGGCGCGATGCGGGGAAAAAAAAAAAAAAAAAAAAAAAAAAAAAAAAAAAAAAAAAATCGCATCCGGCCGCCGCATGCGTTTTTTTCCACTGCGCATGCTCAGTAGCGTGCCGGAACCGGAAAAAACCGGACCGGCCGCATGTAAAATCTTATGCAAAGGATGCGGTGTTTTCACCGCATCCGTTGCATAGGTTTCACAGCCGGATTGAGCCGCAGTGCTCAAACCGGATGTGTGAAAGTAGCCTTAGCTGTGTAACTGGCAGTCAGTGTGCAGCACATTAGGGGGCTGGCTGCAGTGTGGAAGACTTTAACCCATAGAGTGCTGGAGGGTCTGGAGTGTGTGCCTTGAAAAACAGGCCCTGCAGATTTTTCCTGACACATGAAAACAAATAAGTGACACATATTGAAGTCCCCACGCTGCGCAGGCCTGCATAATCCTGATAAATACACCCTGAGTGCTGTGCTGCCCTGGGACTCCCTTCATTCTTATTATCCACCATATAAGTGGCTGTTTTCTGGCTCTCTGGACGTGGTGAAGAAGTGGAGACAGACATATAACTAAATATACATTATAAAAGGCACAGATTCAGACGCACGGGGGCACGATAAGAGAGGGGTGCAGAATCAGAAAATCCCCAGTGTGTCAATAGGAGTCCCCCTAAACAAAGTAGAGCTATTGACAAACTTAAGGAGTTCGCAAGGGGTGGTCAGGCAGATGCCCCTAAAGCCAAGAGAAATGCCACCCCAAAAGGTCAGGCACTATTGGATGACGGGTCAGAGGATAAAGATGATTTAACCCTGAGGCAGGTGTATGAACAGCTTCTACAAGCAATTTCTACAAGCAACAGCTCCCTCACAGGGAAGATTGAGGAGGTACATTCAGAGGTGGGCCTCCTGCGTCAGGACATGCAATCCCTGAGGGCCCGAACAGCGGAAGTCGAGACGCGAGTGTCTGAACTGGAGGATCAAACTGTAACACTCAAAACAAAAATGACAACAATGGCCGGATCGGCAAATGCATGGTGCCAAAAAGCAGACGATCTGGAGAACTGCATGCGTCAAAACAATATACGAATCATAGGACTGCCAGAGCGCTCTGAAGGTCAGCATCCGGAACAATACCTGGAGGAGTGGCTGAAATCTAATCTCGGAGAGGAGTTCTCCTCGACATTTGCGGTGGAGAGGGCGCACAGAGTTCCAACGAGGCCTCCTATTCCAGGCGCGCCACAACGTCCCTTTTTAGCAAGGATGCTCAACTACAGAGATAGAGACACAGCACTCCGTCTGGCCCGACAGAAGAGCCCACTCAAGTTCAATAATGCTGCGCTCTCGATCTTTCCGGACTTTTCGGTGGACCTCCAGAAACAGAGGGCCCACTTCATGGAGGTGAAGAAGAAATTAAGGGAGCGGAAGATCATCTACTCTATGCTGTACCCTGCCCGGCTCCGCATAGTGCATGAAGGGTCGTCTCTGTTTTTTACTACACCTGCTGAGGCTGAGGACTGGCTACAGGTACACCCGAAACCTAAGGGGCAGAAGCCATGAGATTACTTTTCTAGGTGACATTTTCTGTGCCCCCTGGCGACCCTCTTCTTCCATGGTTGCTTGAAGCCCCCTTTGGAGACAGATGGGACTTCCCCGTGCCTCGAGTGATGGAGGAATTGGCCAGGAATTGGTTCTTGTGAAATGGGAGCCCTATCTTGTGCACCCTTATACCACCTATACCAGGACACTGTATTCAGCGGTGGTATCCCCACTGATGTTTGAAATGTTTTACAGGACTTATCGGAAAGGTCCTGAAGTTCGATATTGGTTCTATATGTTTACAGCTGCAATTGCATTAACTTTATTTCTTTGCAGGGACAGGCTTATTACTGTTGGAGGGTTAACCACACTTACTTGCAGGGCAGAAAGCATCTTATACCTGGGATCCTGGTTCTATAAAAAGATCTATGTGATATGGGGTCAGAGCTAATAATTATGACCTGGAATGTTGCAGGCCTTAAATCGCCCAAAAAACGTATTAAAGGTATTCTCCCAAATTAAGCAAGTCAAGGCCCAACTGGTGGTACTGGTAGAGACTCACCTCACACGGGACACAGCCAGACTAGTAAACAAACCGTGGGTACAATGGTCGGCACATGCGTTCCACACCAGCTACTCCAGGGGTGTCTCTCTATTGGTCCATAGACATACAGTCAGGGCCAGAAATATTTGGACAGTGACACAAGTTTTGTTATTTTAGCTGTTTACAAAAACATGTTCAGAAATACAATTATATATATAATATGGGCTGAAAGTGCACACTCCCAGCTGCAATATGAGAGTTTTCCCATCCAAATCGGAGAAAGTGTTTAGGAATCATGGCTCTGTAATGCATAGCCTCCTCTTTTTCAAGGGACCAAAAGTAATTGGACAAGGGACTCTAAGGGCTGCAATTAACTCTGAAGGTGTCTCCCTCGTTAACCTGTAATCAATGAAGTAGTTAAAAGGTCTGGGGTTGATTACAGGTGTGTGGTTTTGCATTTGGAAGCTGTTGCTGTGACCAGACAACATGCGGTCTAAGGAACTCTCAATTGAGGTGAAGCAGAACATCCTGAGGCTGAAAAAAAAGAAAAAATCCATCAGAGAGATAGCAGACATGCTTGGAGTAGAAAAATCAACAGTCGGGTACATTCTGAGAAAAAAGGAATTGACTGGTGAGCTTGGGAACTCAAAAAGGCCTGGGCGTCCACGGATGACAACAGTGGTGGATGATCGCCGCATACTTTCTTTGGTGAAGAAGAACCCCTTCACAACATCAACTGAAGTCCAGAACACTCTCAGTGAAGTAGGTGTATCTGTCTCTAAGTCAACAGTAAAGAGAAGACTCCATGAAAGTAAATACAAAGGGTTCACATCTAGATGCAAACCATTCATCAATTCCAAAAATAGACAGGCCAGAGTTAAATTTGGTGAAAAACACCTCATGAAGCCAGCTCAGTTCTGGAAAAGTATTCTATGGACAGATGAGACAAAGATCAACCTGTACCAGAATGATGGGAAGAAAAAAGTTTGGAGAAGAAAGGGAACGGCACATGATCCAAGGCACACCGCATCCTCTGTAAAACATGGTGGAGGCAACGTGATGGCATGGGCATGCATGGCTTTCAATGGCACTGGGTCACTTGTGTTTATTGATGACATAACAGCAGACAAGAGTAGCCGGATGAATTCTGAAGTGTACCGGGATATACTTTCAGCCCAGATTCAGCCAAATGCCGCAAAGTTGATCGGACGGCGCTTCATAGTACAGATGGACAATGACCCCAAGCATACAGCCAAAGCTACCCAGGAGTTCATGAGTGCAAAAAAGTGGAACATTCTGCAATGGCCAAGTCAATCACCAGATCTTAACCCAATTGAGCATGCATTTCACTTGCTCAAATCCAGACTTAAGACGGAAAGACTCACAAACAAGCAAGACCTGAAGGCTGCGGCTGTAAAGGCCTGGCAAAGCATTAAGAAGGAGGAAACCCAGCGTTTGGTGATGTCCATGGGTTCCAGACTTAAGGCAGTGATTGCCTCCAAAAGGATTCGCAACAAAATATTGAAAATAAAAATAATTTTGTTTGGGTTTGGTTTATTTGTCCAATTACTTTTGACCTCCTAAAATGTGGAGTGTTTGTAAAGAAATGTGTACAATTCCTACAATTTCTATCAGATATTTTTGTTCAAACCTTCAAATTAAATGTTACAATCTGCACTTGAATTTTGTTGTAGAGGTTTCATTTCAAATCCAATGTGGTGGCATGCAGAGCCCAACTCGAGAAAATTGTGTCACTGTCCAAATATTTCTGGACCTATCTGTATCCGTTGGGAAGTGAAGGTGGTGAGGCGTGACCCGGAGGGGCGATTTGTGTTTATATATGCGTCTATAAACTCTAGAGATTATGTGCTGTTATGTATTTACAACCCCCCACCAGCTCGCATCTCCATTCTTAAACAAGCAATGAGCTTTGCCCTCAATTATCCAGATGCGTATGTGTTCTGTATGGGGGATTTTAATCTTGTGATGAATGAGGAGCAGGACAGGTTTCGGATGGATGGAGGGGGACAATATTCGGCCACACACTTGACTGATTTGCAGCAATGCGCGGAGGGAGGTGGGTGGATTGACCTTTGGCGACTCCGGCATCCTAACACCTGAGAATATACATGTCATTCTTCTACTAGACGCACGCTGTCCCGACTAGATTATATTTTTGGGTCGAGCAATATCGCAACCTGGGTGGATGACGTGGTACACGGGGTCAGGGGCATATCAGATCACAGCCCAGTGATTCTTACTATGAGGACTAACCAAGGTGTTGGTAAACCCTTTTGGAGGTTAAACCCCCTTTTGGCTGAAACTAATAGATCACAGTGATAGAACTCTGACCCAAATAGAGGATTTCCTGGAAGCCCACCCTAAACCCTGGAATATTAACTTGGTGTGGGACACTCTTAAAGCCTACCTTAGAGGGTGTTTGTCTTCAACCATAACATATATCTTAAAAGAGTGACTAACACTGAGGATGATATAGTAGAGGGGAGACTTAGGGACTCAGAGGCAATATATACATCGGCCCCAACCGATGGAAATAGGGCGGCCTGGATGCAATCATATAGGTTATATATGCAGCACTCTGAGACCAAGTCCAAACGCAAATTTTTCTATACCCGACAATCATATTTTGAGCTTGGAAATCAATCCAGTAAATTATTGGCATATATGGTTAGGCAACACAACACTTCAAATACAATATTGGATATACAGAGGATGGATGGCTCAATAGCTACATCCCCTGAAGATATTTTAGAGTGCTTTTGTGAATACTATAAAACCCTGCACACATCTAGAAATCCTCATGGAGTTCAAAGTTGCGTGACATATATGTCGGATTTGGAGTTTCCCACTTTGAGTGGATCACAACGGGAGTCTCTGGAGGCGGACATCACACTGGATGAAGTGATTACTGCCATCTCGGATATGGCTAGGGGGAAATCTCCGGGTCCAGATGGCCTTCCCATACAATTCTATAGTAAATATTGTGACGTATTGGCCCCGATTCTTTTAGAGGTTTTCTCACATTTTTAAGCCGGCGACCCTCTACCTGCTTCCTTGTACGAAGCACATATAGTCGTGCTGAGGAAGGAGGGTAAAGACCCACTAGACTGCGGTTCATACCGTCCTATATCCCTAGTTAACGTGGATTACAAGATCTTTACCAAAATACTGGCGTCCAGGCTTAATTCAGTCATACTGTGTATAGTTCACCCAGATCAAACCGGATTTATGCCTGGGAAAAACACCTCTATAAATATAAGACGGGTCCAGTCCATAGTGCAATATAGCACACTGGTCCAGGAGAACGAGTGGGCCAAGGCATCTGACTCGGTAGAATGGCCATTTTTATTTGCCTGCCTCCAGAGATTCACTTTTGGGCCTAAATTCAGTAACTGGATTCATATGTTGTATAGGTCCCCGACAGCCAGGATACTAGTCAATGGTGCTATGTCTACACCCTTGTCATTGAACCGGGGCACAAGACAGGGATGCCCTCTGTCTCCAGCATTGTTTGCACTAGTAATTGAAGCTTTGGCAATTAGAATCCGCTCTCATCCACAGATCACTGGAATCACTATAGCCGACCGCACAGATCAAATAGGATTGTATGCAGATGACATGGTTGTCTTCTTAGATCGAGTGCAAGAGACTCTACCGGTGGTTATAGACACTATAGATACATTTGGGGAGTTTTCAGGACTACGCATAAACTGGGATAAGTCGGCTTTGATGCCATTAATGAACGGGTCTGGAATTTCAATGGAGGGTAGGTCACCTTTGCAAGTGGTAACTAGCTTTAAATACCTGGGAATACACATACAGAAAGACCATACACTAGACCTGCAGACGAGTATAACACCACTTCTGGAGCACGTTAAACTTAAATATAACTTGTGGAGCAAGCTACCGCTGTCAGTGGTTGGCAGAATAAATTTAATCAAAATGATATTACTTCCAAAGCTTAGTTATACACTACAACATAGTGCAGTATCAGTACCCAAATCCTTCTTCTCAATGTTGAACTCGCTTACTACCTCTTTCATATGGGGGAAATCCAGACCCAAATTTCGGTTATCCATTTTACAGAGATCCAAAAGACTGGGAGGGATGGCTTTACCGGAGTTCTTCCTCTACTACCTCGCGGGACAGCTTAGGGCACTAGAGACATGGATGCCTAGATGTCAGCTGCCCAACTCTGAGAGTCACTTGGCACACGCGGCTGGGACTGATTGTTTAGTGGGTTTTCTGGAATCAGATGGACTGAGAACACCACGGCAATTACCCCTCCTCAGGTTGGCAAGATTAGTCTGGCGACAAGCCAAGAGGGTGGTACACTTCGAAGGGGTGGTGGCGGAACTCCCATTATGGGGGAATAGCCACTTCCATACTCTGAGAGATCACCCCTCGGCGCAATTCTGGGCCACTCACAGCGTCAGTGCATTAGGTGATCTTGTGATTTTGTCCTGGGAACCACAACCTTCAAGTCCTTTGAACAAGTCCAGATTGAATATAATGTTCCAAGATCACAGTTTTTTAGATACCTGCAGATTCGCACAGCGATTCAATCCCACATACAGAAAATTGGAGTGAGGAAATTGATATCATCACTTCCTATGATAGGTATTCTAAAATCACAAGGACCTCGAGGCCTCATCTCAGCTATATATACTTACCTGTTGTCAGTGGGGGTGGAGTCGGACCCCTTGCCAGCCCAGGATAGATGGAAATCTCTAATTCCCACTCTACAGGGAGAGGAATGGGAAGAGATATTGGAATCTCCGAATGCGGTATCCCCATCTGTTAATAATAAGTTGATTCAATGCTACTTTGTCCACCAGGCATACCTTACTCCAACTCGATTATTTAGTATGGGCCGTTCTCGTGCATCGGAGTGCCCGAGGTGTCATCTCTCAGGGGTAAATTTCATACATATGATTTGGAGCTGTCCCAATATATCGTCGTACTGGTGGGGAGCGACATCTCTGCTGACATCGATTGTGTCGATTCCTGTTTTGTGTGACCCTTTGATATGCCTGTTTGGGGTGGTGGAGGAAGAGTCCTGGGATCATTACATGACAATATTCCTCAGAGAGGCATTGTTTCTGGCTAGGAAATTAATAGCTCTGAGGTGGATGGGAGATTCGAATCCAACTGTGCGGTCCTGGGTTAAACTAGTCAATGCAACCATAGTCTATGAGCGGGTGGTATATTATAATAGGGGGTGCCCGGGAAAATTTAACAAAATCTGGGGTTTGTGGAATTCTTCTCCAGACACACTTGGAGGTTTGAGGGAGATTATGCGGATAATGGTGGTTCCCGTTAGATGTTGGGATATGAAACACTGTCCAATGGTATATTGAGGTATAATAATGCAATGCGGCTGTTGTTGTTCTCTTTCTTTCTTTTTCTATTCCTCTTTCTATCTTGTTTTCAAAATATGGTCATGCTGATAGTTAGAGCTGTTCTTATGCTCAATATAAAATTAGATATATATGCAAATGATAAGAAGTATGGATAATAACATTGTTCTATCTTAAGTGCTAAAGATATTATGGACTTTATATGACTGTTCATTGTTATATTTAAATATTACTATCTATATACTGAGCTATCTTTATATGGCAAATGTCAGTTGTACCATGCTTGAAATTGTTAATAAAACGAAGTTAAAAAAAAAAGTAAAACACATGGCCATAATGGCACTCTGATCCTGATTAAATTAAATTAAATTAATGACCTGTAGAAGGAATCTTATTTTTGGTTGCTGAATAATCTTCCTCTAAAGTTTTTGTTTTCATGATGACATCATCCTTGCATCATGGTGCGACTTGTGGGTAGGATCTTTTCTGCCTGCCTCCCGTTTCTTCTACAGGTCACTAATTATTTAGTGACTTGCCTTCTTTTTGAAATTCCGTGCCGCCGCCATGATTGTGGAGCACCGCATGGGGTCTTGGGAATATTTGTCACTGAGCCGGTGAGGGTCAGGGGGTGTCACGGGTGGCCCTGCCCGGCTTCGTGACCCCGAGGTGTCCACAAAAGGGCATGAAGTGGAGGAGGATGAAGGGGTTGAGGATGTTGGGAGTAGTAGTTGTCTTGTGACGCCACCTGTGGTATGCAGCCAGGGATTAGCCTTGTCCTCTGGGGCAGATGGTGTCGCAGCCGGGATGGTTCAGCTCCCCACAGGTAGAGCTAGGCCCCAGGGAGGATGATGGGGGTTGTAGTGGCCGTTGGCCTCGGAACGCGGGGCAATGGCGCCGGCAATGATGGGCTGACAGTGATTGCAGTTCCAGGTCTTTTACTCACAGTCCGGTTATCACCCTTGGAGTGCCGGTCTCTGTCGTAATGGACCCCAGCCGATCTCCGATAATTCGGAGGTCACCACCGGTGTTCCTACTGTGTGTCCTTTCTGGTCGGGGTCCCTCCAATCCCGTGGATAGAATGTGGAATGGGCTGGGGGTGTTTCCTGCACTCTGCAGACCCTGCAATCCCCTGTAGCTGGAGAGAACCAAGGCTGAGCTGCCTGCTCCAAGCCGCGGGTCCTGTAGTGCTCCCAGAAGTGTGAGGTAGAAAATGCCTGGATCAAGGTCCTGACTGTGCTCCTCACCCCAAGCTGTGCCCGAGGTTAACTGCCTCAGTGTGAAGATGCTCCTTCCAGGTGCTTGGCCTAGTGACCGGAAAAGTCCCATGCCTCATGATGGCCACCCCCCTGTCTTACCTAGGCCAATTCCAGTGGGAAAGTACCTAACCGTGTATGGTTTGTGAATGTGAGAAACACCTGCAATTAACCTCTTCCTTACCTGGGATGCGTACGGCACCTTAAGTGAGATGCAGTACCCTGTGGCGACTGACGCCTCAGGGGCGCCACATTTGCGGTGGGCACCGTGTGCGGTGTGATTCTAGTTTAGAGGAAGATTATTCAGTAACCATAGATCGGATTCCTTCACTGATGGTATCCATTTATTCAGCATCACAGTGCCATCATGGCCATGGCTTTACTTTATAGTGCTAAACCTATTGACAGATTCTCTTTAACATCTTTCATGCTGATGTGATTTGCTTTCCACTCCTTTTCCTCTTCAGACGAATATTATATTGTGCAACTGTTTGTTACATAAACACATAACCATGTATACTTTGTGCTTTCAGCTCATATGTTTGCACAATAGCAACAGTCATCTAATAATGTGAGAAGTCATGCAGGTTTTGGGAATCACATTTGTAGTTTTAGTTATAGATTTATTAACAGAGCACAGAAGTGGATACTAAAAGATAATAAGCATCAGTGTTTGCTTTACATTTACAGTAGGTTTGACCGCAGCACTCCTGCGAACTGGTGCTCAAGTAAAGTCCTACCCTTTCTACAGTGGCGTAAGTAGAACGCAATGGGCCCAGATGCAAAGTTTGGACCTAGGCCCCCCTTGGGGTACAGGATAATTACACTGACACTTGGCTCTGTCCCTCAGCACCCATCTTTCCCTTACTCCGATATCCCGATGATATAATTATCCAATATTATAATGCATCTCATAGTCCTCTATACATTATAATACACTACTCAGGGTCCTCCGTACATTATAATAGACTCCGCATAGTTCTCCATACATTATACTACACTCCCCATAGTTCTCCATACATTACAATGCACTGCTCATAGTCGTCCATACATTATAGTACACTGCTTATAGTCCCCCATGTATTATACACCCCCATATAGTATCAGACAGCTCCCATAACGTTTAATGGACCCCCATAGCCCTTTGACCACCGAGATTAAATACATGCTCACTTCTCCTCGTTCCCAGATGCTCCGGTCTCCTCAGTGTGTCCACCGTTCTTCTGCTCTGCTGATCTCAGCACAGCGCACAGTGGTGACGTCATCGCGCTCCGCTATGCTGAGCTGTCAGAGGCAGAGCACAGACAGGCAGCAGGAGAATGATGAAAGAGGAAGTGCGCCGCTCCGTTTTTCAGCATTGCTTTCAATTATATCGGTATCTATGATGCCGATACAATTGTAAGTGTGATCCTCGGTGGGAGGCCTGCTGGGGGGGTCCGATGCCAGCACTGGCACAGAGCTCTCCTGAGTCACACGCACCACAGCGGTCGCGTGGCCTGCAGTCATTGCCGATGCGCCACTGGCTGAGGTCCTTGGGTTCCCTGAACCCCCGGGTCCGGTAGCAATGGCAACCCCTGTGATCGTGATTGTTCTGCCCCTGCCCTTATATTGTAGAAATTGAACTTGGCAGGTATTATTATGCTGCAGAGAGACAATTAAAAATAAAAAAGGTACATAACGTTTCTGTCCTATGGTCGCACTTTCGTCAAATAAAACTGATTGCAATGGAGGTGAGATGAAGCAAAGGAGAATAAGAGGAATGAGGTGAAAAGCGGACATATAATGCTTATCATATAGCAGTGTGTCCACCTTTCACCTTGTGCCCCTTATTCTCCTTCACATCACTTCACCTCACCTCCATTGCAATCAGTGTTCCTGACGAAGAATAGGATCGAAACGTTACTCAACTCTGGATCACATCCAATCAGCGGCCACTTCACTCTCACTTCCGGAGGAAGCCAGGGAGCAAAAGGAGATCTCACTCCTTACGGGTGTCAATTTCGACCGAAGAAAGTGAGAGTGAAGAGGATGCTGATAGAAAGCAGGGTTCTCATGACTTAATATCACAGGAGACCTGGTGCGGACATCGCTGAAATGGCGCCAGCACCAGAGGAGAATACTGGCAGATTAAGAATAATAGAGAACATCACTGCAGCATAACACAGTGCCAAGTTTCATTTCTGCGTTATACTGTGTGCCGTGAAGCCAAACAGCTAAATCTGAACACACCCAAAGTCATTCACTGAAGACTTCATGTCAAACACACAGGTAAACCATAAAACAGATTGGATTTCACAGATCCGAATCAGTTTTCACATCCGTGAGAAATGGAACGCTTTTCTCTCTCTCTCATGTGTCATCCATATTGCATCAGCTTGTTGGTTTATTTTTTGTGAAGCAGGCAGACTGTTGGAACTTTTTTTTATCCATTGACTTAATTTATCAATGAAAAATAGATTAACCCCTTCACGACCATGGACGGATATATCCGTCATGGATCGTGTCCCGGTAAGCCCCGCCCCCTGCCGCGGGCAGGCGGCGTGGATCGGCACACATATCAGCTGTTTTCAACAGCTGACATGTGTGCCTACATGTTCCGAGTGGAATCGCATTCCACCCGGAACATTAACCCCTTAGATCTCGCTGCCAAAGTCTGGCAGCGAGATCTATATGCGCGCGGCCATCTTTTTTACTTACCGCCGCCCCCTCCGGACGTCACGTGAGTGATCACGTGACGTTCGGTGGTTGCCATCGTAGCACAGGGTCATGTGATGACGCCTGGTGCTACGAAGTTTCACTTTCATTCTTCCTCGGCACGGAGCAGAGGAAGAAAGAAAGTGACTATTTCTGCTGTTTACAGCGGTATAGCTGTGATCAGCAGATAGCGATCAGCAATCGGATTGCTGATCGCTATAGCCCCCTAGGGGGACTAGTAAAATAAAATAAAAAAAGTAAAAAAAAAGTTTTAAAAAATTAAAAAAAAAAACAAAAAACCTAAAAGTTCAAATCACCCCCCTTTCCCCCCATTGAAAATTAAAGGGTTAAAAAATAAATAAATATACACATATTTGGTATCGCCGCGTTCAGAAATGCCCGATCAAAATATAAAATCAATTAATCTGATTGGTAAACGGCGTAGTGGCAAATAAAATCCAAACGCCAAAATTACGTTTTTTGGTCGCCGCAAGTTTTACGCAAAATGTAATAACAAGCGATCAAAACGTAGCATCTGCGCAAAAATGCTACCATTAGAAACATCAGCTCGAGACGCAAAAAATAAGCCGTCACTGAGCCATAGATCCCAAAAAATAAGAACGCTACCTGTTTCGGAAAATGGCGCAAAACGTGCGCCACTTTTATTGGACAAACTTGTGAATTTTTTTTAACCCCTTAGATACAAGTAAACCTATACATGTTTGGTGTCTACAAACTCGCACCGACCTCGGGTATCATACCCACACATCAGTTTTACCATATAGTGAACACCGTTAATAAAACATCCCAAACACTGTTGTGCCATCACACTTTTTTTGCAATTTTTCCACACTTGGAATTTTTTTGCTGCTTTCCAGTACACCATATGGTAAAACTTATGGTTTCATTTAAAAGTACAACTTGTCCCGCAAAAAACAAGCCCTCATATGGCAAGATTGACGGAAAAATAAAAAAGTTATGGCTCTCGGAAGAAGGGGAGCAAAAAACAAAAACGCAAAAACGGAAAGTGCCCTGGGGCTGAAGGGGTTAAAGACACATGGAAATCTAAAGCACAAAGTCTGATCTCCAAAAAAGTCTGAGCTGCAAAAGTGAGAACAGGACGCGTTCTGAGTCTTTCCGACCGGAGATACGGACCTGTATATAAATCCGATGTGTTTATGGCTCAGTGTGCGGTGTGAGAAAAAAAATATGTGAACGCAGCCAAAGACCTAAACTGCGATCTTTTTGTGTGCAGAAAAAAAACACAGTTTTTAAACACCTCAAGCAAAGAGAATGTGATTTCATGAAAACTCATACCCACATTTAACAATAAAAATAATGCAGCTGCGTTTTACATGCAAAATTCCAGATTTCTGCTTTAAAAAAAAATAAATAAATAAATAAAATAAATAAAAGACCACCACCACACACACCACTCCTTTGGTTATGCACTCCAAAAAAAAAAAAAAAAAAAAAAAAGAAAAACAGAATAACCAGAGAAAATTTATGTAGAGTGTATAATATATATATTACACAGACACACACACAGACACACACACAGACACACACACAGACACACACACAGACACACACAGAAGCTGTAGTACCCAGGCGTTGCCCGGGATAGTCTGTCTCTGTCCCAGTCTTCCTATATCTTTCCCCGTCTCTGTCTGCCTCTTTGGGAATAACGAATTAGCGGTCAAATTTTTTTTAAAATAAAAAACTTTATTGAACTAAATTACCCTCTAATGGCTACAACGCATTTTGACAGCTATTTTGCTGTCTTCTTCAGGTAATTAGAGGGAATTAACTGAGGGAGTAACATATATAGCACAAAAACAGACGATTGGGTGGTATAACTAATCATGATTAAAGCCAAAATTTAATTATTGAGGTCCTGGTCAGCATGTCATAAAGAAACGCAATTAAAACAAGCATAGATGACAAAATACAAGGCGAAAGCGTGCCCACGCGTGCGCATAGTTGACGCACACAGATGAGTATGTATCGCCCAGATAGCTTTATTGTGAAATTTGAATCCATACAAATCGGCACCCCGCTAACAAACACCTTATAAGGGTATGTGCGCACGTTGCTTTCTACCTGCTTTTTACCTGCTTTTTTGCTGCTTTTTCTTCTGCGCTGTTTAATGCCAAAATGGATGTGTTCTTCTATTCAAGCAAAGTCTATGGGAATTTGGGTTTCTTGTTCACACTATGTTGTTCAAAATGCTGCCTTTTTGTGGCAGAACTTTGGTCAAAAACTCAGCTTTTCAAAGAAGCAACATGTCAATTGTTTTTGCCATTTGGGTTTTGCACTGCAAAGCTGAGTTTTTGACCAAAGTTCTGCCACAAAAAGGCAGCATTTTGAACAACATAGTGTGAACAAGAAACCCAAATTCCCATAGACTTTGCTTGAATAGAAGAACACATCCATTTTGGCATTAAACAGCGCAGAAGAAAAAGCAGCAAAAAAGCAGGTAAAAAGCAGGTAAAAAGCAACGTGCGCACATACCCTTAACATGGTATCCCAATAGTGCCATAAAAGCAATTGGAGAGGAGAGCCAAAATTACTAGAATTTAATCTGGTCAAATTTGATTCAAAGATCTTTAACTAATATTTTACGACATTGTCAATGGTGAGGGTATGCCCCTCAGGGGCCAACATCCCCAATTTGAAGATCCAGTAGCTGTCTTTTTTTTTATTAAACCGATCGGGTCAGTATAAGTTACCCTATCTATAACAATGAGTTTCATCAATTTAGGGTCTCTACCATGGAAGTTGCTAAAATGTTTGGACAGGCCATGAAGCTGGTAGCCTGTCCGAATATTATGCCTATGTTTATTGAGTCTGGCGTGCATTGTCTGCACCGTGCGGCCCACATATTGAAGGCCGCACGTGCACTCCAATAGCTAGACTACATACATATGCCTCTGTCTCTGACTGTCTGTCCGTCTCTTTCCATGTCTGCCTCTTACTCTGTCTCCCCACCAATATCATATTACCTCACACATAAGCTTCTTATACTATGAATGTCTTTAATTCCTATAGCAACCAATCACAGCTGCTATTAATAGCCTGTAGCTCGCAGCTCCATTGACTTTAATGGAGGCAGTTTTTTTGGAGAGTAACTGTAAAGCGCAAGGTTAAATTTTCTCATCGAAACAATCTATGATGTTCCCTGAGTCACATGGGATGTCTGTGCAAAATTTTGAGATTGTAACTGCGACTGTGCGGATTCCTTTAGCAGACATATATATATATATATATATATATATATATATATAGAAAATGTGTGTGTATGTATGTCTGGGATTGGCATCTGCACCGTCGCAGCTACAGCCACAAAATTTTGCACACTCACACGTCTGGACCCCGAGAGCGTCATAGGCTATGTTTTGAGGGGAAATTTTAACCCAGCTCTTTACAGTTCTTCACCAAAAAACCTGCCTCCATTAAAGCGAATAGAGCTGGGAACCACAGTGCAGCCAGAACTTCAAAAAAATGCGCAGCCACGCCCTTATATGGAATGTTGGCGTGTCACAATGCAGCCAGGGAAAGAAAGAGGGGAAGACAGACATGGGCGGGAAAGAGGGGGGCCGGAAACAGGGGGAAGACAGACATGGGCGGGAAAGAGGGGGGCCGGAAAGAGGGGGAAGACAGACATGGGCGGGAAAGAGGGGGAAGACAGACATGGGCGGGAAAGAGGGGGGCCGGAAAGAGACAGACAGACAGACAGACAGACAGACAGACAGACAGACAAAGATAGAGAGACCGAGAGATATATACAGAGGGGGAGACAGACAGAGAATGGGAGAGAAACAGAGAGACAGTTACTATCCCGGGCAGCGCTGGGTGCTAAGTTGTGAGGCAAAATTTTAACTCCGTGCGTTCCAATTTACCAATCAATTTTGCCCCTATCTACATAATGGGGAAAAAGTTAAATGAAAAGTTTGGGGCAAATTGACAGCTGCCAGATGTGAACAAGGGGGACTTAAAGAATGAGAGAGATGGCGCTAAAGAGTATACATAGTACAGTTGCTAAGGTGGGGCCCCGACATGGGATACTCACCACTCGGGGATATGAACACATACACAAAATGCGCCGCACACTACCACGTGCTTGAACACATATACCACCCTCAGCACACATCTCACCACACATACACCAACCTCGCCACATAATCGCCCTAAAACACACACAAGTCTGGTATTATCCTTTAAAAATAAAAATCTGATTAATAAGCAGCCAAACTACAAGAACAAATGTACCACATAGGTCATGTGACTGACAGCTGCCGTATTTCCTGTCTATTATGTGTGTGAGCTAATATATACTGTCAGGGGGAGGGCTTTCTGTTGCCTGGAGATTTATCAGGCTGCCAATAGCAACCAATCACAGCTTAGCTTCTATTTTGCTACAGTTAATCTGAGCTCTGATTGGTTAATATAGGCAACAATTTAATAATTACATTTCTATTTGTTTTGTGGGCAGAATACATTTTTGTTAATACATTCGATTTTGTTAACAGCAGTTATTAACCCGGGCAATATATATATATTAGCTTTACGTTCACATAAGTGTTACTCGCTACATATTTTCACTGCGTCCAAAATGCTGCATTTTTCAGTACAAGCACAGTGGATGGGATTCATAGAAATGTCATGGCCACTGTGCTTTTTTACGCTGCGTAAACTGACCCGTGGTGAGTTTTTCCAATCTGCATCACTTCAACTTCAGTTTTCTGTGCAGATTTGCCCCATACACTTGAATTAGATGCCGAAAATCTGCAGCTAAAAGACTCATGCGTTTTTTTGCGCGTTTACGTGGCAAATTGAATACAAAATGCATGTGATCCGCACCTAATGATGTCCATACCAGGAAGTTTCAAAAAAACAGAAGAATTAGGCTATGTGCGCACAGTGCTTTTTTCACGGCGTTTTTGCGCATTTTCCGGGTGCGTTTTTGGTCAGAAAACTGCATGACTTTGCTTCCCCTGCAAAGTCTATGAGTTTTCATTTTTGCTGTACGCACAGTGCTTTTTTTTTTTAGCTGCATTTTTGAGCTGGAAAAAAAAAAAAAAGCAACATGTCAATTCTTTTCTGTGTTTTTCCACCCATGCAATGAATTGGAAAAACGCAGTGATCAAAAACGCACAAAAATGTGATAAATGCATGAGGTTTTTACCGCTGCGTTTGTGTTTTTTGCAGCCAAAAACACTGCATCTTTGTGGTCACACAAAAAGGCATCGTGCGCACATAGCCTTAAAGGTGACAAACCAAACAGACAAAAAGGCAGAGTCAAAAATGCAATTAAAAAACAAAATTAAAAAAAAAAAAACAAACAAAAAACAAATGCAAGTGAAGGTGCAGAGATGGTACAGAAATTTTGCAGTACCGATCATGGGAACGTAACCTCAAGGTGTAGTTACACATAGTGGATGTGGCACAGTTCTTGCCAGGCAGCTGAGAAGTGCTCTAAAAGATAAACAAAAGAAAAAAAAAACCCCACACAATTTACTGTAATTTCACAAGTTTAATGAGCAAAACTCATGTGAAACTGCAGCAAGTCTGGTACAATAGCAAGAAACGTCAGCTGATTGTGAGTACACCACAAGGAAACATCATCCTGGTGATCAGTGGAGAGCCCCGCAGTCAGGTCCAAATAGTGACTGACAAGCTACTGCATCCCACAAATAGTAATGTCAGCCCACACCGGGCTCCGCTCCACCCCGACACCAGTAAGAAGGCAACCCACACCTGGCTCCGCTCCACCCCGACACCAGTAAGAAGGCAGCCCACGCCGGGCTCCGCTCCACCCCGACACCAGTAAGAAGGCAGCCCACGCCGGGCTCCGCTCCACCCCGACACCAGTAAGAAGGCAGCCCACGCCGGGCTCCGCTCCACCCCGACACCAGTAAGAAGGCAGCCCACGCCGGGCTCCGCTCCACCCCGACACCAGTAAGAAGGCAGCCCACGCCGGGCTCCGCGCCACCCCGACACCAGTAAGAAGGCAGCCCACGCCGGGCTCCGCGCCACCCCGACACCAGTAAGAAGGCAGCCCACGCCGGGCTCCGCGCCACCCCGACACCAGTAAGAAGGCAGCCCACGCCGGGCTCCGCGCCACCCCGACACCAGTAAGAAGGCAGCCCACGCCGGGCTCCGCGCCACCCCGACACCAGTAAGAAGGCAGCCCACGCCGGGCTCCGCGCCACCCCGACACCAGTAAGAAGGCAGCCCACGCCGGGCTCCGCGCCACCCCGACACCAGTAAGAAGGCAGCCCACGCCGGGCTCCGCGCCACCCCGACACCAGTAAGAAGGCAGCCCACGCCGGGCTCCGCGCCACCCCGACACCAGTAAGAAGGCAGCCCACGCCGGGCTCCGCTCCACCCCGACACCAGTAAGAAGGCAGCCCACGCCGGGCTCCGCTCCACCCCGACACCAGTAAGAAGGCAGCCCACGCCGGGCTCCGCTCCACCCCGACACCAGTAAGAAGGCAGCCCACGCCGGGCTCCGCTCCATCCCGACACCAGTAAGAAGGCAGCCCACGCCGGGCTCCGCTCCATCCCGACACCAGTAAGAAGGCAGCCCACGCCGGGCTCCGCTCCATCCCGACACCAGTAAGAAGGCAGCCCACGCCGGGCTCCGCTCCATCCCGACACCAGTAAGAAGGCAGCCCACGCCGGGCTCCGCTCCATCCCGACACCAGTAAGAAGGCAGCCCACGCCGGGCTCCGCTCCATCCCGACACCAGTAAGAAGGCAGCCCACGCCGGGCTCCGCTCCATCCCGACACCAGTAAGAAGGCAGCCCACGCCGGGCTCCGCTCCATCCCGACACCAGTAAGAAGGCAGCCCACGCCGGGCTCCGCTCCATCCCGACACCAGTAAGAAGGCAGCCCACGCCGGGCTCCGCTCCATCCCGACACCAGTAAGAAGGCAGCCCACGCCGGGCTCCGCTCCATCCCGACACCAGTAAGAAGGCAGCCCACACATGGCTCCGCTCCATCCCGATACCAGTAATAAGGCAGCCCACACATGGCTCCGCTACATCCCGATACCAGTAATAAGGCAGCCCACACATGGCTCCGCTACATCCCGATACCAGTAATAAGGCAGCCCACACATGGCTCTGCTACATCCCAATACTAGTAATAAGGCAGCCCACACATGTCTCTGCTACATCCCAATACTAGTAATAAGGCAGCCCACACATGTCTCTGCTACATCCCAATACTAGTAATAAGGCAGCCCACACATGGCTCTGCTACATCCCAATACTAGTAATAAGGCAGCCCACACATGGCTCTGCTACATCCCAATACTAGTAATAAGGCAGCCCACACATGGCTCTGCTACATCCCAATACTAGTAATAAGGCCGTCCACACATGGCTCTGCTACATCCCTATACCAGTAATAAGGCAGCCCACACATTGCTCTGCTACACATATAAATGTCTGTAGAGTAACTGATAAAAAAAAAAAAAGTTTGTTTAAAAGAACTGAGAGTCCTCAGTGGTTGATACCTTTTAATGGCTAACTGAAAAGATGGTGATAATAGCAAGCTTTCCAGACTACTCAGGTCTCTTCATCAGGTTCAATATAACACATCTGAAGAGTCACATATTTATACACAACAGGACATATAGTATAGTAACTGAACAGCAACACTTAACACAAAAGAAATGGACGTTATCAGAAAGGACATTACCTGGACTTCCTTGTGTGCAGACCCACGGCAGAACGTCTCTAAAGAGATTGAAAGTGACCTGAAATTCCAGCAGCATGTCTGCGCCTTGTGGCCTGTCCCTCAGGCAGCTCTGTGCAGCTGGACCATGCCTTCACCCGACCTGTGCAGCACCACATGCACTGTCTGCGCCTCCTAACAATGGACGAACACTGCGTCTGCTACCTTTCACTCAGACTCCAGGCTTAGCCCACAACACTTCTAGCTCCGCCCTCACATCCCAGCAGGCAAATCAGAGATCACCTGGAAGGAGGCGAACACTGCTATTGGTTGTGTAGACGTCCATCTGCTGCAGCTTGTGACAGTGAAGACAAACTGAGGAAATACCAGAGACGGGAATTCCCGTGACGTCATGTGTACATGGGGATTACACAGCTGTGCTCTTCCGCGCCCCCTGCTGCCAGTGTTTGGAGCTTACACGGCTGTGCTCTCCAGTGCCCCCTGCTGCCAGTGTTTGGGGATTACACAGCTGTGCTCTCCAGCGCCTCCTGCTGCCAGTGTTTGGAGCTTACACGGCTGTGCTCTCCAGTGCCCCCTGCTGCCAGTGTTTGGAGCTTACACGGCTGTGCTCTCCAGTGCCCCCTGCTGCCAGTGTTTAAGGAGTACATGCCTGTGCTCTTCAGCTCTACCTGATGCCAGTGTTTGGAGATTACACAGCTGTGCTCTCCAGCACCCTTTGTTGTCAGTGTTGCGGGGATTACATAGCTGTGCTCTCCAGCACCCCCTGCTGTCAGTGTTTGGGGATTACACAGCTGTGCTCTCCAGCGCTCCCCTGCTGTCAGTGTTTGTGGATTACACAGCTGTACTCTCCAGCGCCTCCTGCTGTCAGTGTTTGGGGATTACACGGCTGTGCTCTCCAGCGCCTCCTGCTGTCAGTGTTTGGGGATTACACGGCTGTGCTCTCCAGCGCCTCCTGCTGTCAGTGTTTGGGGATTACACAGCTGTGCTCTCCAGCGCCCCCTGCTGCCAGTGTTTGGGGATTACACAGCTGTGCTCTCCAGCGCCTCCTGCTGCCAGTGTTTGGGGATTACACGGCTGTCCTCTCCAGTGCCCCCTGCTGTCAGTGTTTGGGGATTACACGGCTGTCCTCTCCAGTGCCCCCTGCTGTCAGTGTTTGGGGATTACACGGCTGTGCTCTCCAGTGCCCCCTGCTGTCAGTGTTTGGGGATTACACGGCTGTCCTCTCCAGTGCCCCCTGCTGTCAGTGTTTGGGGATTACACGGCTGTGCTCTCCGGCGCCTCCTGCTGTCAGTGTTCGGGGATTACAAGGCTGTGCTCTCCAGCGCCCCCTGCTGTCAGTGTTTGGGGATTACACGGCTGTGCTCTCCGGCGCCTCCTGCTGTCAGTGTTCGGGGATTACAAGGCTGTGCTCTCCAGCGCCCCCTGCTGTCAGTGTTTGGGGATTACACGGCTGTGCTCTCCGGCGCCTCCTGCTGTCAGTGTTCGGGGATTACATGGCTGTGCTCTCCAGCACCTCCTGCTGTCAGTGTTTGGGGATTACACAGCTGTGCTCTCCAGCGCCTCCTGCTACCAGTGTTTGGGGATTACACGGCTGTGCTCTCCAGCGCTCCCCTGCTGTCAGTGTTCGGGGATTACAAGGCTGTGCTCTCCAGCGCCTCCTGCTGTCAGTGTTGGTGGATTACAAGGCTGTGCTCTCCAGCGCCTCCTGCTGTCAGTGTTCGGGGATTACAGAACTGTGCTCTAAATCGCTCCCTGCTGTCAGTGTTCGGGGATTACACGGCTGTGCTCTCCAGCGCCTCCTGCTGTCAGTGTTCGGGGATTACAGAACTGTGCTCTAAATCGCTCCCTGCTGTTAGTGCTCCTCAATGTAAAGCTGCGTAGATATAGCCAAGCAGCAGTGAGGAGCTGCCATTGTCTCCTGCCATGGTCTGTGTGACCTTTGTTCTCAGAGACTTGTTCTGCCGTAATTTAACAAGTTAACACCAGTTATTTTTTAAAGAGAATGCATATTCACTGCTCTCCCTGCCTATAGGCCCGTCAGGGCCGGCCTTAGCCTGAATGGCGCCCTGTGCAAAACTGGCCTTTGGTGCCCCCCTGATTTTGTACCCAGTTTCCAGGAAACAAATGAGGACCAGAGGCCATTTTTTTTTATATCCTAAGAAAATTGATTTCTTCAAATGTACAATAAAGTCCTCCAGATTTGTGCTGGAGAATCTGATTCTCAATCCACATTAATTCCACCACATCTGAAATTATGGTTATTGGGGTCTTCTCATCTCGTACATGCTGTATGCCTGGATATTACATTATGGATGGTACATATGGATCCCCCCAATGGGGCGCACATGTATCTGCAGAATGAGGCGCTGCCACTCTTTGTGGAGAGATGATATAAATTCCTATACACTTAGAGCGGCGCAGGTCGTGGCCCCATTGGTGGGATCAACATCTACTATACAAATCCTGAGGATAAATGTACCAGATACCAGACAAGGCACCATGGAGCCGGCGGCCGATGCTGTGTGTACGCTGGACCAAAAAGTCCAAAATACAGATGTTAAAGGGGAATGTACCAAATTAGAAAAAAATCTCTGCTTTCTACATAATAAAGAGTCCTCAGGTTATATGTGTCACTGCCTCTCAGCTCCACTGACCTGAACAGACTGAGGTGCAGTGCCACATACACACCATAAGGATAGGGGGGCGCTGTGCATGTGTCGCTGCCTCACAGCTAAAATGACCTGAACAGACTGAGGTGCAGCACCACATACACACCATGAGGATGGGGGGCGCTGTGTATGTGTCACTGCCTCACAGCTAAAATGACCTGAACAGACTGAGGTGCAGCACCACATACACACCATAAGGGAGGGGCACGGTGTATGGACGAACTACAGCATATCTATTGTAATCCCTTTATTAACCAGACTGGGCACACCCCATATGGCAATGCTGCAAATAATTTTGTTGGAAAATTTGTAAGATAAATCCGCACCGAATAATGTAATATTCTCTAGAACTTCATAATGCACACCTCAGCTGCTGCAGAACCTCAAAATACACATCTCAGCTGCTGCAAAATCTCATAATTCACCTCAGTTGCTTAAGAACCCCATAAGACACACCTCAGCTACTGCAGATTCCCATAATACACACCTCAGCTGCTGCAGAACCTCATAATACACACCTCAGCTGCTGCAGAACCCCATAATACACATCTCAGCTGCTGCAGAACCCCATAATACACATCTCAGCTGCTGCAGAACCCCATAATACACACCTCAGCTGCTGCAGAACCCCATAATACACACCTCAGCTGCTGCAGAACCCCATAATACACACCTCAGCTGCTGCAGAACCCCATAATACACACCTCAGCTGCTGCAGAACCCCATAATACACATCTCAGCTGCTGCAGAACCCCATAATACACATCTCAGCTGCTGCAGAACCCCATAATACAAACCTCAGCTGCTGCAGAACCCCATAATATACACCTCAGCTGCTGAAGAGCCCCATAATACACATCTCAGCTGCTGCAGAACCCCATAATACACATCTCAGCTGCTGCAGAACCCCATAATACACAACTCAGCGGCTGCAGAACCCCATAATACACATCTCAGCTGGTGCAGAACCCCATAATACACATCTCAGCTGCTGCAGAACCCCATAATACACATCTCAGCTGCTGCGGAACCCCATAATATACAACTCAGCGGCTGCAGAACCCCATAATACACACCTCAGCTGCTGCAGAACACCATAATACACACCTCAGCTGCTGCAAAACCCCATAATACACACCTCAGCTGCTGCAGAACCCCATAATACACACCTCAGCTGCTGCAGGACCTCATCATACACAACTCAGCTGCTGCAGAACCTCATAATACACCTCAGCTGCTGCAGAACCCCATAATACACACCTCAGCTGCTGCAGAACCCCATAATACACACCTCAGCTGCTGAAGAACCCCATAATACACACCTCAGCTGCTGCAGAACCCCATAATACACACCTCAGCTACTGCAGAACCCCATGATAGACATCTCAGCTGCTGCAGAACCCCATAATACACAACTCAGCGGCTGCAGAACCCCTTAATACACAACTCAGCGGCTGCAGAACCCCATAATACACAACTCAGTGGCTGCAGAACCCCATAATACACATCTCAGCTGCTGCAGAACCCCATAATACACATCTCAGCTGCTGCAGAACCCCATAATACACATCTCAGCTGCTCCAGAACCCCATAATACACAACTCAGCGGCTGCAGAACCCCATAATACACATCTCAGCTGGTGCAGAACCCCATAATACACATCTCAGCTGCTGCAGAACCCCATAATACACATCTCAGCTGCTGCGGAACCCCATAATATACAACTCAGTGGCTGCAGAACCCCATAATACACACCTCAGCTGCTGCAGAACCCCATAATACACACCTTAGCTGCTGCAAAACCCCATAATACACACCTCAGCTGCTGCAGAACCCCATAATACACACCTTTAGCTGCTGCAGAACCCCATAATACACACCTCAGCTGCTGCAGGACCTCATCATACACACCTCAGCTGCTGCAGAACCTCATAATACACCTCAGCTACTGATGATGCATTACATTGATAGAATGGAGTTCATAACGACACTAAGGCTAAGTTCACACAGTGCATCTTTTGTAGCATTTTTGAGGTCACAAAGATACCCTGTATGCATTTCCTCCTCCCAGCAAAGTCTATGGGATTTCTCTTTTGCTGTCCACACTGGGCATCTTTTGTTGGCTGCGTTTTTGAAGATACAGCATGTCAGTTCTTTTTGCGTTTTCGTTTTTGAGCCCTTCCAGTCAATAGATTAGACTTAAAAACCGCATTGGGCAAAACGCGGTAAAAATGTGTCAAAAACACATTGCGGTTTTTTTATGCGTTTTTGCCGCGGTGCGTTTTTGGTGCATTCTTGGGACAAAAACGCTGCATATTTGTGGTATAAAAGATGCCCCGTGTGAACATCTCCTAAACCATTACATATGATGTGCAGACGGCAGTGACGCCAGGTAACATATGAGACTCCACTGTTATTTTCTACCAGGTAAGGAATCTGACAGCTGATTCCCCTGCACGACCCCAGGTTGGAAGGAATCAGACACCGGCTCCATTATTGCAGTCCTGTATATTTTACTCGGATGCTTTCACATTTCAGATAAAACACATTTTATCTTTGCCGAGGATGATGCAGTCAGGATGAGGAGCCTGGGAGGCCGGTGCCCAATGGCTTCTCCCTGCTCTGCTGCACATTGACTGGTCGAACCCCCAAAATGTGTAATACACACTGTTAGGATTTGCCAATGAAATCACTCACAAGTGATTTGCAGACTCGGGGTCATCTGCTGAATCACGTCTCCTCCTGCGTCTCTAATTGTTATCATTTTCAATTTGAGAGGAACAGGAGGAGACGTCATTCTGCAGATGACCACACATTGCAAATCGCATGTGAGTGATCAGGTGACAACTACTCGAATCAGCAAGTGATATCATAACAGAGCGCATATTACATACCTATAGGATATGGCAGGTCAATATTCAGAATTACAGCACATTACACACTATACGTGACATGGACATTCTTTTTTTAAGACAGGTAATGTGTCAGATAATATGATGTCAATAGAGACAAACACAGAGACAGAGACACACACACACACACACACAGGGACACAGAGTCTGATACAGAGACAGAGACACACAAACACAGAGACAGACACAGAAACAGAGACACAGACACACACACACACACAGACTGATGCAGAGAGACACACAGGGACAGGGACACACAGGGACAGACTGACAGAGACACACAGAAACAGACACACAGAGACATAGACACAGACATAGAATCACAGAGACTGATATAGAGACAGAGAAGAGACACACAGAGACAAAGAGAGAGACATAGAGACACACACAGACACACAGAGACACACAGAGACAGAGACTGATACAGAGACACACAAACAGAGACTGATACAGAGACACACAAAGACACACAGAGACAGACTGATGCAGAGACTGATAAAGAGACACACAAAGACTGATACAGAGACACAGAGACACAGAAAAAGAGACAGAGACATAGACAGAGACATACAGACAGAGACACACACAGGGACACACAGAGGCACACATACAGAGACAAAGACACGGACACAGTAACATAGACACATGCAGAGACACATTCACACACAGAGACACACAGAGAGATAGAGAGGCAGAGACACACAGAGACAGACACATAGACAGAGATACACAGACAGACACACACAGAGACCCACAAAGACAGAAACACACAGAGACACACAGAGACAGACACAGAGACACAGATATAGTCACAGATACAGAGAGATAGAGACACACAGAGATACATACAAACACAAGCACAGACAGGCAGAGACAGAAACACACAGAGAGAGGGAGACAGACAGACAGAGAGGGACACAGAGTGGAGAGAGGGAGAGGGAGACAGCTACTATCCTGGGCACCGCCAGGTACTACAGCTAGTAAATATATATATGTATCTATTACCCCCTACACATGGTCTGCACCCACTCTGGCGGCAGCTGCAGGGTCCACTGGCATCACATCCCAGGCTCCCCCTGATGTCATTACACCTATCCAAGGCCCACAGCTGCAGAGCACGGGCGAAACAGAGAGTCAGTGGCCATCCAGTCCTCAATAGTGTTCAACCATGCATCCGAGGAAATAGCAATGGCCCCCCATCACCGACAGGCCCAGTCACTGCCACTGCATAAATTACACCATATACATGACACATACATAGATACTATGGAAAAGATGGATGCAGGGTCGGACTGGGGTGTCTGGGGTCCACAGGAGGAGTTAACTCTAGAGGCCACACAACTATATGCAAATTGCTGCAGAAGCTCCCACACAGCCTCCTGCACACAGCAGGTGCCCCCCACACAGCCTCCTATACACAGCAGGAGCCCCCACACAGCCTCCTGCACACAGCAGGTGCCCCCACACAGCCTCCTATACACAGCAGGTGCCCCCACACAGCCTCCTGCACACAGCAGGTGCCCCCACACAGCCTCCTGCACACAGCAGGTGCCCCCACACAGCCTCCTGCACACAGCAGGTGCCCCCACACAGCCTCCTATGCATAGCAGGTGCCCCCACACAGCCTCCTGCACACAGCAGGTGCCCCCACACAGCCTCCTCCACACAGCCTCCTGCACACAGCAGGTGCCCCCACACAGCCTCCTGCACACAGCAGGTTCCCCCACACAGCCTCCTATGCATAGCAGGAGCCCCCACACAGCCTCCCATACACAGCAGGAGCCCCCACACAGCCTCCTATACACAGCAGGAGCCCCCACACAGCCTCCTATGCACAGCAGGAGCTCCCACACAGCCTCCTATGCACAGCAGGAGCCCCCACACAGCCTCCTATGCATAGCAGGAGCCCCCACACAGCCTCCTATACACAGCAGGAGCCCCCACACAGCCTCCTATGCACAGCAGTGGCCTCCACACAGCCTCTTATATACAACAGGAGCCCCCACAGATCCCATATAGACATAAAAAAAAATTATACTCACCTAATCCTGATTCCCAGCACCGCAGCCTCCATCTTCTCTTCTATGGTGGCCTGCGGAGGCAGCGCGATGCAATGATGTCACTGCAGTGCCCTTGTGGATATACGGTCACCTAAGACACAGGCCTACAGCGGTCTGTGGCTTAGGAGACGGGCAGCGATAGAGCAGGGAGCTCTGTGCTCTGTCACAGGATTGAACTGTATCGCGGTGACGCCGACATAGTTCAGTGCGGTGGTTGCAGAAGATTCGGGGCTCCGGCGAAGAAGTTCAGGGTCGGAGCTCTGGATCTTTGATGCCAGTGGTGCCCCTGCCGGCGGGTCCATTTTATGTTCAGTTAGGCTGCTTTCACGCATCCGTTTTTTGCTGAGCAGCACAATACAGCGCTTTGCAGAAAAAACGCAACAGTTTTTTTTGCCGCCGGTTGCGTTTTTTACGCATAGACTTGCATTAGCGCCGTATTGTGCCGCATAGCATTGCGTTGTGTCCGTTTTTTGCCGGATGCGGCATATTTAGCCCATGCGGCGGCCAGATGGAACGTTGCCTGGCATGTTTTTTTGTGCGGCGCAAAAAACGCATCACGCCGGGTCTGGCGCGATTTACAATGCAAGCCTATGGATGCCGGATGCGGCGTCCTGCGGCAAAAAACGCATCCGGCCGCCGGATGTGGTTTTTTACACTGTGCATGCTCAGTATCAAGTCGCATCCGTCAAAAAATGGACGGGCCGCATGGAAAAACTTATGCAACGGATCCGTTTTTTTTGCCACATCCGTTGCATAGGTTTTTGAGCCGCACTGCAAAAAACGGATGTGTGAAAGCAGCCTAAGAGATCTTTCTGGGGCATTGACTGGTGTCTGTGTACCAGACCGACGCTGGATAGATGATAGGCAAATAGATATCAGACACATAGATAGATAATAGAAAGATAGATAGAGGGATAGATAGATAATAGAAAGATAGATAAATAGAGATACATAGATATAGACAGATATATAATGGAGAGATAGATAGATAGATAGATATAGGAGATATATAGACAGATATATAATAGCAAGATAGGCAGACAGATGGATAATAGACGGACAGACAGACAGACATTGCACAGTATACAGGACATACTGGTTATACATAACACACACACAGACAGCACATAATACATTACAGATGACACACAGCATGTTATACTCACAGTCACTTCCTGGGCTGCAGGAGTTCAGCGTGGCAGTTGTAACAGCATCTCCGGCATTACTGCTGCTGCCCCTCCCCCTCTCTATGGTAAAGATAGGTGGACACAGAGCCGAGAGCAGGTGAGGGCGCCCCCTGCCTGAGGCTGTGCCGAGCAGGAGGAGACCAGACGCAGGGCACAGAGGAGGGGGGAGGGGCGCTCCATGCTGGAGGCTGTGCAGGGAGAGGAGAGGAGGGCACCCTCTGCCTGAGGCTGTGCAGAGCGGGAGGAGACCAGATGCAGGGCACATAGGAGGGGGGAGGAGCAGCAAAGTGAAAGTAAACAGCTGCTCCCTAGGCGCCCCTTTGCTGTCTGCCTGCCAGCGCCCTGTGCGGCCGCACAACTCACACATGCCTAAAGCCGGCTATGGGCCCGCCCACCTCTCAGCACAGGCTTCAGTGGAAAGAGGTAGAAAGAGGTGGGTGGGATTATGGGAGTGGAGAGCAGCATCAGCTGTTGCCCCCGCTCTGCCACAATATGCAGTCCAGTAACCCGAGGGGTCTCTTTACTGCAATACGTTTCAGCTGGATGTTTGCATTCAGACACATATCCAGCTGAAGCAGACGCTGAGGTCCATGGGCCTCCTGAACCCCCTGGCCCAGTCGTGTTTGTGACCCCTGTTACCATGATCATGTAGTGACCCTGAGCCACTCAGGGCACTACTAGGTACTGCATCCCCACAAGGATGCAGGGCCTACCCTCTGGGACCTGGAACACCAGTGCCGGTAACACCTACACACACCTAAAATCCTAGTTCCCACACCACACTAGGGGGCACTACTAATCAAATAAGGGGAGGGCCACCCAGTGGGCAGAGCCTGACCAGGGAACTAGACAGCTTGGTGGGTGTGGATTGGGAGCAGTCTGTAAGAATGTAGTGAGGAGAGCAGACGTAACTCTAGCTGGGTCTGTGTAATGGTGACCCGGGGGTACATGCAAGAGCCGTATTTACCACTAGGAACCCGTGGTCCGGTTCCTGGGGTGGTGGGTTGCGGAGGGCGGCACCTTCTGGCTGGAAAAAAAAAATCTTTTTTTTATATCTCCCCCCCCCTCCGTTAGACAGTCTATTAAATCCGCTGTGTTTTCTAAAGGGGTGAGGGGGTGAGAGGCGCATTTAGGACACACATACAAATAAACTGCGGGCGCCGTGCACAGGGAGCTGATTGACCCCGGAAGTGCCGGCACCTGCACTTCCGGGGTCAGAGGCGCACGCCAATCAGCTCTGTGCCCGGCGTCCAATGCTGTAGATGCCGCAGAGGACAGAACGCTCACCGGAGCCAGCAACAGGAGGAGGATGACGGACACCGGAGGAAGACCTGCACCTCCAGCAAGAGGAGGAGAAGGAGGGCAGCGGCGGCACAGGAGCGGGTAACCGCTGGCAGAGTTCCTAATGCTGTGAAGTGAGGGGGGGGAGGCAGGCAGAGGCTATAAAGTTAGGATTGTGGGGGAGGGGCAGGCAGAGGCTATAGACTGGGGATTAGGAGGCCTATTATTGTAGTCTGGAGATTAGGGGGGGAGTGTTCCTCTGCTGACAAGAAAGCTACACCACCTCTGCATTTCTGTTACGCACACCTTTCACTTTTCCTTCAGATCACATACAGCACCTCCTCCTGTCTCCAAATCCACAAGCGAAGACCGTTTTGCTATTGCTATAGTGACCAAACAGTCAAGAGCAGATGCAAAACAGCGGCCCCTTGTGGGTGGTCAGCAACAATGCATACAATGAACGGCAAATAAGCATCTTGCATTCCCAGTGGATAAAGGTCATCAATACACCCTCACCCTATCACTTCATATCCATGTGACAGTTCATGGACGAAGTACTCAAACTAGTGATTTTTTGGCCTCTACTTACAGATTGGTGACAAATCTTACAGATGACATGAGTTGGTTGATCCTTTGTGATGTCAAAAAAGGCCCAGGCTAGGCAAGGCTTACAGCCCATGCGACCTGCAGAGCCACCATGACTTCTGCTCAGAGGCAGAGTTGTGGCTGAGGATTCAGTTGTTGACGTGCTTCCAGTACTTCATCTCTGTCCAGGAAGACGCAACCTACCCTCGTCTTCAGTAGCATCCTCCTCTGCTGACCTCATCGACTGGCTGACTGTGGGTTGACAGTAAGTGGGGTCTCCACCCTCATCATCACCCTGTGTGTTTTCATTCCCCTCGTCCTGACTCCTCAGAGCCAACCTCTTCCTGCCCTGACCGAATAGTAAAGTTGTCGTTCCAATCAGGTATCTGAGTCTCATCAGCATGTTCCCCATTGTCTCTACCAAGAGGATTTACAGTTTGGGAATGAGGGTCTACATTATGCTCAGAACCTTCTTCATCGGAGCCTGGATCCGACTCACAAAGCTTCTGGGCATCAGTGCAGATCATTTCCTTGTCTGGACTCACTGCAGCTTTGGAGCAGACCTCTGATTCCCAGGCTATAGTGTGACTGAACAGCTCTGCAGACTCAACCATCTCTGTTACCCCATACTCAGCAGGGCGGGTGGAAACTTGAGAGCTGGTAGGAAGCAAGTGCGATTGGGGTGACACCACAGAGGAATGGAGTATTTGGGATATTGAAGTTGAGGTGGAGGAGAGGCCACTTTATGGAGCACTTGAGATCCATTAAAGCACCTGCTGTTTTGGTGCCTCATCTACATTTGGTAGCGATGGTCGTGTTCGTATCAAAGGGATCATATCAGATTATCAACGGGAAGAAGTAGACATTTTATTTTGGCTGGAAGCTGGTGTTACAAATCGGTCCCGCCGTCCCTGCAAGCAGCCTGCTGCGGTTCCAGTTGCGCACAGGTGTCGGCTGCCATTTTTGTCCGTGCCTCGGCTCAACCAGCTGGCTGCTTCCTCCTTCACGTCTAAGTGTGGAGAGGTGGCTAGTGCGCATGCGTGTGCCGATTTACCCCGGCCACAGCCTACGTCCAGTGTTTCGCCTAGTGAGCATGCTCAGCCTGACTGTGCCATTCCTGAGGCTAAATCCTCAGTTCAGGCTACTGAGCATGCTCCCACACTTAGTGCAAAAAGCCGTTTTGCACGTGTACTTGGACTCCATGCCATGTCTAAGTCCTGTGTTGTGGCTACTGAGCATGTAAAAGCTGATTTCTGAGACTGTTTTCTGAGACTGTTGTTCAGGCTACTGAGCATGCTCAAGCACTTAGTGCATCAGAGGCTAGGTCCGGTAAGGACCTCACTGGCCATGTCCGTGAGGTGGCAGGCCCTGATAGGCCAGAGGGCATCAGGTGTCCTGATGATGTGGCCACTATGGACTGGCTCGCAGACTGGTGAGGTGTTTGGGGCGTGGCTGCCATGAGGTCATCAGTGAAGTCGTGGTTCCGGATAGGCCGCTGTTTATGTCACTGATGATGTGGCACTCTGCTATTGGCTCCTGGAGGTGCATTGTGGTCCACCCTGGTTTGGGGCGGACCCAGGTTATAAAAGGGGCTGGAGACAACATGGAGGTGCACAGTCTTCTATTATGCACAGACAGAGCACACCTCCATGTGTTGAACCCATTGCGGCTTTAGGACAGAGGTAGGCAGGGATAGGGCGTCGGTGATGGACGCCACCACACTTGGTAACATGGCATGGTTACGGCCAGCTCCTGTCCTACCAGTCCAGCCCAGTGGCATTAACTGGGCTGCTGTTGCGCCTGCTGTCCAGAGGTGTGCCCCCTACGCACACAGACAGCGTACCTCAGGGCCCCTGTGTTGTTAACAGGGAGTTCCTGGGCTGGGTGTGTGGATCCTGTGACGCTAACAGGATTCACAGTCTCCTGATCCGAGTGTCGTCTAACTCGAGTCAGGCTCCTATTAGTTTCAGAGCCACCCAGCTCTGTATCCTCCGCCTAACCTTCGGGTTGCCAGCATCTCCTTTTCCATCTGGTAGCATGGTGGACCCCGACTGGCGATTGGGATATACAGTTAGGTCCAGAAATATTTGGACAGTGACACAATTTTCGCGAGTTGGGCTCTGCATGCCACCACATTGGATTTGAAATGAAACCTCTACAACAGAATTCAAGTGCAGATTGTAACGTTTAATTTGAAGGTTTGAACAAAAATATCTGATAGAAATTGTAGGAATTGTACACATTTCTTTACAAACACTCCACATTTTAGGAGGTCAAAAGTAATTGGACAAATAAACCAAACCCAAACAAAATATTTTTATTTTCAATATTTTGTTGCGAATCCTTTGGAGGCAATCACTGCCTTAAGTCTGGAGCCCATGGACATCACCAAACGCTGGGTTTCCTCCTTCTTAATGCTTTGCCAGGCCTTTACAGCCGCACTTCACTGAGAGTGTTCTGGACTTCAGTTGATGTTGTGAACTGGTTCTTCTTCACCAAAGAAAGTATGCGGCGATCATCCACCACTGTTGTCATCCGTGGACGCCCAGGCTTTTTTGAGTTCCCAAGCTCACCAGTCAATTCCTTTTTTCTCAGAATGTACCCGACTGTTGATTTTTCTACTCCAAGCATGTCTGCTATCTCTCTGATGGATTTTTTCTTTTTTTTCAGCCTCAGGATGTTCTGCTTCACCTCAATTGAGAGTTCCTTAGACCGCATGTTGTCTGGTCACAGCAACAGCTTCCAAATGCAAAACCACACACCTGTAATCAACCCCAGACCTTTTAACTACTTCATTGATTACAGGTTAACGAGGGAGCGGTCCCCTCAGGAAGTCACACGAAACACGTGTTGGGACTTGTCCCCATGTGTGTCCACATGCAAGGTGTTTTATCCTGGTAAGCTCCCTCACTTTAAGTGTAGTGCTGTGGTGATACATGCTTTACTGTCTTGCAGCATGCAGCCCTCTGACTTTGTTCAGTGTATGTAGTAAGGTGCTTTGCTGCAAACGGCTTTCTTACTTGAATATGTGATTTTCTCACTCAGCACTTTATCAGGGAGCAAGTATATACATTGTCTTGACATGTGGCCCCACATGGGATGTTTTTTCACCTTTCTGTGTAATTTTCCTGGTCATGATATATTTCTCTGTACTTTTATATCCCATGTACTCTATATTCTAATAAATTTCTATGTTTATTATAGAGCTTTTTCCTGTTTATCTTTATGATCATGGGATGTATGGATATATTTAGGCAAATTTAAAGACTTCTGTCTTTTCTTATATACTTTCGTAGATAGTGCTGGTGATGGGAGAGGAGTCGATGCCAGTGACGCCGGTGGGCGCAGGTTCCGCTTATCCACTGGGCTGGGTTACCTTGAGATCTGCAGTACCACTGGCTGACTGTAGGTGGTGGGTGTCTCACAGCTGAAGTACCATCATTCAGCTTCAACCAATGGGAAGACATCACACCCTTTTTTATGCTTCTCCTGTCTGCTGACCACTGCCAGACATAGTTCTGAACTTCTGGTTCCTGTTCCGCCCAGTTCTGTTTTGTGATTTTGTGTGCTGACTACCGCTTGTTTCCTGACTATGTCTCCTGCCTGCTGATTATGTACCTCGTTGCCCGATCCGCATTTGACCTCTGCTTGTCTTCTGATTACGTCCTTGCAGACCGATTCTGTTCCTGTTCCTCAATTCATGGTTTGACCCTGCCTGACTACTACTCTCTCGGTCTGCAGCCTTCCACAGGTATTGATCACCTTGGGCCCTGTGTAATTCCAAATCCCTGTATAGGGGTTAAAGGATTTCAGGGTTCTAGGGGTCTTGCTTGGTGAGTGGCTTCCCTCTAGCCTATCCTTTACAGCTCGTCTGAGTGTGTGGATCCAGGCAGGCGTTACACCGTGCCCTCTGTAGAAGGCCATGTAGGCTGGGATAGTGGTTTAAAAATTGCTGGATAACCAGGTTGAACACATGAGCCATACAAGGCACGTGTGTCACATTGTCCCGGCGAAGGGCCGCACCCAGGTTTGCAGCATTATCGCACACGGCCTTCCCTGGCTGCCAGTTGAGTGGAGACAACCATTGATGAAACTCGGTCTCCAGAGCTGCCCACAACTGGGCAGCTGTGTGACTCACATTTCAACATAAAGACTGCCTGATGATGCCATTGATCTCTGCTGCCAGCATAGTAAGGAGGCGTGCGGGATTCCTTGTGCACAGTTACAATGCGGGTGGCCTTACAAGACAGGATTTGGGTGGAGGTGGAGGACCCAGACGAGGTTGAGGAGGCAGAAGCAGTGGAGAAACTTCTACATACAGAGGAGTGACGCACAACTCATGGGGATGGCAAGACTTGTACAGAAGACCCTTCTCCATCTCTCAAGATAGTTACCCAGTGTCCAGTGAGCGACATGTAACGCCTGTTCATGCTTACTGGTCCAAGTATCTGTGGTGAAATGCACCCTGTCATACACAGAGTTTCTCAAGGAAGCGGTGATGTTGTGTGCGACATGCGGGTGTAGCGCAGGCACACCTTTCTTGGAGAAGTTGTGGCGACTGGGCATCTGCTCTTAGGGCACAGCGATGGACATAAGGTCTCGAAAATCCTCTATGTCCACTGGGCGGAAAGGCAGCATTTCTGTAGCCAACAGCTTGCAGATACTGAAAGTCAACCTCTTAGGCATGTCGTGCCCTTCTAAAATCATGTAAAACACAGCAAGCGGACTCCAACAAGAGTCTCCATTTTTTCAAAAAATTTGGCCACAGACACCATTTAAGTGACATCAATTGTCCCACAGTTGAAAACTTAAAATATTGATTTGCATGAAGCACAATCAAAAATCCACAAGCCTTTACTCTCCCCAGGATGACACAGGGGTAGAAAAGTCCTTGCGGATCCATCATTTGTTCATCTTGATGAACGATAGTCTGTCCACATTGTCACTGGACAGACGCGTGCGCAAAGGCTCAAGTTGCACAGTAATGGCATCGATGTTCACTTGCAGATACTCCTATATCTGTGTATGCTCCTCCTTTTACTCGTCCAGCTCTTTTGTTTTCGCATGAGTATATGTACTGGTCACTTTTCCATGTGTTTGTGGTGTCTTGTGAGTTGTTTGTCACCTTTTGGACACCTTAGAAGGTGTTTTCTATGTGTTTGTGTTTGTGTTTGCCTGCCATTGTTTTCAATGGGGTTTGAAGGTGTTCGTCGAACGTTCGCCGAACACACCCGCCGTTCGATGAACCGAACCGAACTCGAACACTAGGGGTGTGGCTCAACACTAGTCTTGAGGTGACAAGGGGAGGGAACACACAGTAGAGAGTTGAGTTCAGAGTTGAGTGGAGAGGAGCTGAAGTGCAACGTGGTCAGGGTTGGAGTCCTTGGACCACGGGAGAACTGACTAGGTGGCAGACGGTAGAGTAGGGCCACAGGCGACTGAGATTCGGTCGCAGGAGCCCCGAAGTGGACCAGGGCTGGGTTGTAGCCCGCCGGTATCGACAGCGGGAATCCGGTCCGGAGGCTGTGCACAGGCAGGGTACCTGGATCCTAGGACGAGGCAAGCTTCAAGCCCCTTGTTAATGGACCAACGGGACAAGGTTTCAGGCCTTGCTTCCAGAGAGAGAAGCCCAGAGAGAGCAAAACGGCAGCCCAACGCGGGGAATAGGGTGTCCACCAAGAACCCATTAAAATCCCACGGGTCAGATTTTGCGGGCACGGCTCCCCCTGTGTACAAAACTGCAGAGGAGCGGATTTCTCCTGTTCCAAGTGGGTTAAATCAACAAACAGCAAGACACAAGTGCAGGAGGAAGGGTCCCTACTTTGCTAACCCGTGTGCGGGATCAGCACACCTCTCCAACGGCAATCGGCATCCGGCCTTAGTTTACAGCACAGACTCTGCGTCATCAGGTGTCATCTGGTCCAACCTGCCGACGGCGCCCCAGCACTGCTCCCCACCTACACCTGGGCCCTTGGACTACACCTCACCTACCCGTGAAGAGAATACCACCTTGCTGCCCAGCACCATCGGTCCCGGGCGCTTGCACAAGAGGCAGCGGCGGTACCACCATCCCATCACCGCAACCCACGGGTGGCGTCACAGACAAAAACGATCTCCCTTGTAAATACCCCCCTTTTCACTGTTGCGAGGATGGGCGGTTGAACGAGTCCCGGGTCCAGTCACCACTCGAGCCCCAGACACGATTCCGGACCCTAGCGCCCCCGGCACCCGTCCGCGACATACAGATGAGAGGAGCCATGTACTGCAGGATGAGGCTGTATATAGATGAGAGGAGCCATGTACTGCAGGATGGGGCTGTGTATAGATGAGATGAGACATGTACTGCAGGATGAGGGCTGTATATAGATGAGAGGAGCCATGTACTTCAGGAAGAGGTTGTATATAGATGAGAGGAGCCATGTACTGCAGGATGAGGCTGTATATAGATGAGGAGCCATGTACTGCAGGAAGAGGTTGTATATAGATGAGAGGAGCCATGTACTGCAGGATGAGGCTGTGTATAGATGAGAGGAGCCATGTATTGCAGGATGAGGTTGTATATAGATGAGAGGAGCTATGCACTGCAAGATGGGGCTGTATATAGTTGAGAGGAGCCATGTACTGGAGGAGGAGGCTGTATATAGATGAGAGGAGCCATGACCTGCAGGATGGGGCTGTATGTTTAATATATCTTTATTACTATTATTATATTTGTATCAAAACAAGGGTACAAAAAGTATAATTTTCAATCATCAGTTACAATTCTTATAAAGTATGTTTAGCGTAATAATACAGTCAAACAATAAGTTTCAACGCTTATGGCATCCTCTGTATATAGGAAATAAGGTTTCCAGATTCAAGTCGGGATCCAGTTGGTGTTATAATGATCTCCGAAAACCTATGAGAACGTCACTCTTTTTTCCAAAAACCCTCATATTAATTGTCTTTTGTAAACTGTAACATATGTAATTATGGCCCCCTCCCCCACTCTGTAGCGACACTATTTTATAGATTGTAATAATAACATGAGTTGGTGTCTCCTGAGCAATACATAGCCTTTCAAAATGGGTCATTTTCTCATCAGATCTGGACCCCGGAGTCAAAGAGTCCACGTAGCTTCAGAGCTGAAGATATAGAAACCAGTGCCCCGCTTCCGTTCTTCTGTCTCCTAATAAGGAGTTCAGTGTTCTACAAGCTGAGGAGGACACTACATCCCTGACACGGGGAATTCCCATTGTGTAAACAGAGAGAAGACTGGGGTGGTGCTTGTGTAACCAACAAGGGAACTGAGGATTACCCACAAGAGGCGTCAGGGGTCCCGGACGTTTGGTCAACTGTATCTCCTATTAATAGTGCGCCATGTGCCAATTAGGGACATGAGGAGTGGAGTCCGTTGTACGTTCGATAAATTTTCACCCGATGACAACCAAAAAATTCCCAATGCACTATGTCAGAGTTCCGGGATTTCCAGTTTTCTTTTGAAGGATCTTGCCCTTTGTTAACATGGAGTTTTCTGTTCTGTTGCCCTACTTCCTGTTCATCTGTTTAAAAGTCCGCCCCTAAGCTTAGTCTAGTTGCCTGAGTATACTGCTTCCTGTGTACTCCTGCCCTGCTGCTCTCATCTCCTGATTGCTGTTGGGATCCTGTTGAAACACCCGACACCAGCTCTGGACTTCACCTGTCTCATCAAGCTGTGCTCGGACTCTGTCTGCTGTCTCTGGTCGGCACTTCTGCCCGGTCCCTTCCGTTTCATATCCACCCTAGGACTCACATCACGTACGGACATTTTTTGGACTATACCTGTTGCCCTTTCGTGTCCCTGCTGCTGCGCATTTAGGCCTTCTGGGGTGATTGCCAGACAGCCCCTGTATAGGGGTTCGCTCCTGGTGGTCTCCCTGGGGGAGTCCGGTGCGCGGTCCCGGGAATTCCCCTTTACTCCGAACCCGTCAGGTATTTACTGTGTTTATGTTCTACTGTGTATATTCTGTTCTGTGTACATATTGTGGTTACATATTATTGTGTATATTCCGTTCTGTGCACATACTGCGGTTACATATTATAAAACGTCTTTTGCACCAAGAACTCGTCTCTGGTTGTCATTGCCCTAACGCAATCGAAATCCTCAGTACATACAATAGTATTACACACTAGCTGAAGCCAAAATATGTTCCATTTCTACTCATAATTTATTCTCTTTATTATGTAATAGGTCCAGAATACAATTTCCCACTGCCGCCGCATGGTAAGCCTTAAAGTCAGGTAGCCCCGTCCCTCCTTCCCACCGTGAGCGTGTTACTAGAGAATGTTTCAAACGAGATTTAGTACCGTGCCAGGTAAAATGCCATATCATCCTTCTTAGTTTAAGAAAGAAGGGCTCTCCCAAATTGTACAGGATGGTTTGGAATAAATATAAAACTCTGGGTAAAATATCCATTTTTATAGTGTTAATTCTACCAAACCAAGAGATTGGAAGGTTGTGCCAATTTGTGAGGTCCCTCTGGATGGGTTGCAAAAGGTCTGGAAAGTTTAGGTCATATATGGTTTGGGGGTCTGCTGGTAGTTTAATCCCTAGATATTTAATAAAACTGCTACTCCATTTAAATGGGAAGGAAGATTTAAGTGCTCTCTCTTCTGTAGTAGAAAGTGAAGCATTTAATATCTCCATTTTCTGGAGTTTAACCTTAAAATTGGAAAATCTACCAAATTTCTCAAATTCAACCAGAACAGCCGGCAGGCTTATCCTTGGTTGAGTAACGTAGAGTAGTAAATCGTCCGCAAACACGGCCATCTTATGGGAACAGGGACCCACTTGTATTCTACTGATTGAAGGGTTCCTCCTAATAACATTTGCTAAAAACTCCATCACTATGATGTATATGTATGGGGACAATGGGCACCCCTGTCTGGTGCCGTTCCTAATATCAAGTGGGCTGGACAAGCGACCATTTATGCTCACCTGAGCTGTAGGAGTTTGGTTAGTGCCATTATCCAATTTCTCAACCGAGGACGGATCCCTATCCCCTGAAGGGAGGCATCAAGGAAACCCCAACGAACCCTATCGAATTTTTTCAGCATCTACCGTTAAAAAGCAAGCAGGGATTTTTTTGTTTTCTAGCCCAGGAAATCAAAGATATGGTTCTAATGGTGTTGTCCCGTGCCTCCCTCCCAGGGACAAACCCTACCTGATCCTTGTGGATTCATTTTGGGATATGTGAGTGTAGGCGAAGTGCAATCATCTTTGAGTATAATTTAACATTGATGTTAATAAGCGATATTAGTCTGTAGTTGGCACATACTAAGGGATCCCTCCCCGGCTTGGGAATAACCGCTATCCGGGCTTGGAGAAATTGTTTAGGAAAGCCACATGTTTTAGATATAGAATTATAAGCTCTCAGCATCAGAGATCCACATGCCTCACCACATATTTTATAAAACCGAGGGGTGAGGCCATCTGGACCTGGACTCTTCCACACTTTAAGATCGCTGATAACTTCTTTAAGTTCCGATTCCGTAAAGTCAGCTTCCAACTCCTCTGCCTCCTCTACACCCAACCTCCCTGGATTATTTTCTCGTATGTAATCTCGCATGTCCTGGTCAAAATTTGCGGCATCTGGCATATGTTGTGATGGTATGTTATGTAATGATGCATAATATTTCTTAAATTCATCTAGGTTGTCTGATGTGGAATGGATCTGGGTCCCCGACTTTGTATTAAGGGTAAGGATTGGAGGTTGTGCCTGTCTGGGATGTAGAGTCCGGGCAAGCAGTCTTCCACTTTTGTCTCCAAATTCAAAGAAATTTTTCCAAGCTCTGTCTCTGGAACACAAGGATTTTTGGTCTAAGATGGATATAATTTGGTGACGCAAAGTAGATATCTCCACTTTGAGGACGTCATTTGGTGTGTTTTTATTCATTGTTTCTTTCAGACACAGTTGTAATAATAATTCCTTAGCTCCATCACTCTTTCCCTCTTGAGTCGGGAACCATGGGAGATACAGATGCCTCTAATTACACATTTCAGGGCTTCCCACTTTATTGGGTCAGGTGTCAGATCCATCGCATGGTCGGCCCTAAAGTTTGTAATTGCTGAGTGAATCTCTTCTAAACACGCATCGTTTTTCAGTAAGTTGTCATTAAGTCTCCAAGTATATCCCGAAGCGCCTCTATCATTCCCACCTCTCCATAAACTGGCGCATGATCTGACCACAAAAAGGTATCCAGTGAACATTTTGGAGTGTTGTCTAGGAGATCATGAGAAACAAATAAATAGTCTATTCTCGTGTAGCTATTATGTGCTAGTGAATGGAAGCTATAGTCCCTAACTCCGGGGTGCAGGATCCTCCAAAGATCTACCAGTCTAAGAGACACCAACTCTTTTTTTAAGTCTACGTATCGCAGAGTGAGGAACAGCTGTCCTACCCGAAGACGAGTCCACTGCTGGGTCCAGAATCATGTTGAAGTCTCCACCCAGGATAATACGGGAACCACCGGCGAATTCTGAGAGTTTCTCAAGTACCTCCATAGCATACACCACCTGTCCCTGGTTTGGAAAATAAACATTAGCAATGATATAAGTATTGCCCAAAAAAGATATCTTAAGTAAGAGCGTCCATCCAAGCCGAAGCAAGAATCAACTACTTCAGGTTGAAAGGACCGATGAAATGCCACCGAGACCCCACATGCCTTACGGCTTGGGTAGGGGCAATGGAACCATGTTGGATAGTTTTTTATTTTACAGCTGGGAACACCACCTGATCTGAAGTGTGTCTCCTGTAACATAACAATTTTAACATTCTGTTTATGAAAACAGTACAAGATCTGGCTCCTTTTTCCGGCTTGTTTAAACCCTTAGCGTTATACGTGCAGAAGGTTATATCTGACACCATGGTACAAAGGCTATTAAGTAATAGGGTAGAGAAGAAAAAGAAGAAGAATGAAAGCCGTGAATGTAGATAAAGTAGAGGTTAATAAAAGAAGAGGAATGTTAAACTGCGGGTTAGTTCAAGAAAAATTCTCAAGCAACTATATTGACTCTTGTCAAATACAGGAAGACGCTGCAACCCTAGGAGAGGTGAGAGAAGCCTCCAGCAACAGGTTGGAAACCCCCACCTCCAGGACTAGTGCACAAACTATGGGGCATCTATAACTCCTCCCGCCTAGGCATTTTGCGGTTGGGAAGGCCCTAGACACCCCAATTTGAAACTTTATAGAACACAGAGACTAATAAAACTCCCCATCGTGCTCCATCCCCCATGCTGCGCACTCCCCATCGTGCTCCATCCCCCATGCTGTGCACCCCCCATCGTGCTCCATCCCCCTTGCTGCGCACCCCCCATCGTGCTCCATCCCCCATGCTGCGCACCCCCCATGCTGCGCACCCCCCATCGTGCTCCATCCCCCATGCTGCGCACCCCCATCGTGCTCCATCCCCCATGCTGCGCACTCCCCATCGTGCTCCATCCCCCATGCTGTGCACCCCCCATCGTGCTCCATCCCCCTTGCTGCGCACCCCCCATCGTGCTCCATCCCCCATGCTGCGCACCCCCCATGCTGCGCACCCCTCATCGTGCTCCATCCCTCATGCTGTGCACCCCCCATCGTGCTCCATCCCCCATGCTGCGCACCCCCCATCGTGCTCCATCTCCCATGCTGCGCACCCCCCATCGTGCTCCATCCCCCATGCTGCGCACCCCCCATCGTGGTCCATCCCCCATGCTGCGCACTCCCCATCGTGCTCCACAGTCACACATCAGACAGTATACACGCACGCATCTGATCGCATACACTCACACCCCACTTCTCCCTGTGCCCTCCGGTGGGCGGTCCCAGCAGCTGTGCTGCACGCCGTGCTCCTCTGCCTTCTGCCGACACTCACAGATCCGATCGCATACACGCACACATCCGATCGGATACACGCACACATCCAATCGCATACACGCACACACACACTGATGATATCGCACATACACGCTCACACACTCACAACATCCGGAGATACCACATGCTTCCGGCCATGTGATCCTCCGGCAGGTCCTGGAAGGTCACTGCACGCACAGTATCGCCGCCGAGAAGTAAGCGATATCAGTGGATGTTGTGAGTGTGTGGATGCGATCTGATGTGTGTGTGAGGTGTGTGTGAGAGTGAGTGAGTGTGATCTGATGTGTGTGTGTCTGTTCTTATGTGTGTGCGTGTGTGTGTGTTCCGCCGCTGCAGGACCTTGATGCACTCACCTGTTCCCGGTCGGCGTCTGGTGAGTATGACTGCGGGGTCTTCTTTCTTCTGTCTTCTCTCTTCTGGGGGTGCCCCCTGCCTATAATGAAGTGTCTTGCAGTGTCTTTAACTCTTTCACCGCTGCATGACACTTCATTATTGACCGCAGCATATGCTGGCTCCCTGCACATGTGTACCGGGAGCCGGTGTACGCTGGTAACCATGATACACATCGGGTAACTAAGGGAACCGCTTCCTATAGTTACGCAATGTGTATCATGGTTACCAGCGTGTCCGCCGGGGGCGGGGCCGAGTGTGCCAACGTGTGGCGGTGGCGAGCGGGCGAGGCGTCAGCGTATGCCGGCTCCCTGCACATGTGTACCGGGAGCCGGTGTACGCTGGAGCGGGGTTGAGCGGGCGAGGCGTCAGCGTATCCCGGCTCCCTGCACATGTGTACCGGGAGCCGGTGTATGCTGGAGTGGGCAATGCGTGCGGAGGTCCAGGGCGAGCGGCTAATCCATGTGGGGGGCGGGGCCAGGCCGAGACGAGCGGCCAATCCGTGGGGGGGGGGCGGGCCCAGGCCGAGCCCAGCGGCCAATCCGACAGTTGTCACTTTTATGACACTGTCACGGTGACACAATTTTGGAGCAAGACAAACAGACAGAATAAGGCAATTATATATATAGACTAGAAGGTGGCCCGATTCTACGCATCGGGTATTCTAGAATTTACGTATTGTGTAGTTAATGTATGATTTTTGTTATATATATATATATATATATATATATATATATATATATATATACAGTGCCTACAAGTAGTATTCAACCCCCTGCAGATTTAGCAGGTTTGATAAGATGCAAATAAGTTAGAGCCTGCAAACTTCAAACAAGAGCAGGATTTATTAACAGATGCATAAATCTTACAAACCAACAAGTTATGTTGCTCAGTTAAATTTTAATAAATTTTCAACATAAAAGTGTGGGTCAATTATTATTCAACCCCTAGGTTTAATATTTTGTGGAATAACCCTTGTTTGCAATTACAGCTAATAATCGTCTTTTATAAGACCTGATCAGGCCGGCACAGGTCTCTGGAGTTATCTTGGCCCACTCCTCCATGCAGATCATTTCCAAGTTATCTAGGTTCTTTGGGTGTCTCATGTGGACTTTAATCTTGAGCTCCTTCCACAAGTTTTCAATTGGGTTAAGGTCAGGAGACTGACTAGGCCACTGCAACACCTTGATTTTTTCCCTCTTGAACCAGGCCTTAGTTTTCTTGGCTGTGTGTTTTGGGTCGTTGTCTTGTTGGAAGATGAAATGACGACCCATCTTAAGATCCTTGATGGAGGAGCGGAGGTTCTTGGCCAAAATCTCCAGGTAGGCCGTGCTATCCATCTTCCCATGGATGCGGACCAGATGGCCAGGCCCCTTGGCTGAGAAACAGCCCCACAGCATGATGCTGCCACCACCATGCTTGACTGTAGGGATGGTATTCTTGGGGTCGTATGCAGTGCCATCCAGTCTCCATCTCGATCTTGGTCTCATCAGACCAGAGAACCTTGAACCAGTCTGTCTCAGAGTCCTCCAAGTGATCATGAGCAAACTGTAGACGAGCCTTGACATGACACTTTGAAAGTAAAGGTACCTTACGGGCTCGTCTGGAACGGAGACCATTGCGGTGGAGTACGTTATTTAAGGTATTGACTGAAACCAATGTCCCCACTGCCATGAGATCTTCCCGGAGCTCCTTCCTTGTTGTCCTTGGGTTAGCCTTGACTCTTCGGACAAGCCTGGCCTCGGCACGGGAGGAAATTTTCAAAGGCTGTCCAGGCCTTGGAAGGGTAACAGTAGTTCCATAAGCCTTCCACTTCCGGATGATGCTCCCAACAGTGGAGACAGGTAGGCCCAACTCCTTGGAAAGGGTTTTGTACCCCTTGCCAGCCTTGTGACCCTCCACGATCTTGTCTCTGATGGCCTTGGAATGTTCCTTTGTCTTTCCCATGTTGACCATGTATGAGTGCTGTTCACAAGTTTGGGGAGGGTCTTAATTAGTCAGAAAAGGCTGGAAAAAGAGATAATTAATCCAAACATGTGAAGCTCATTGTTCTTTGTGCCTGAAATATTTCTTAATACTTTAGGGGAACCAAACAGAATTCTGGTGGTTTGAGGGGTTGAATAATAAATGACCCTCTGAATAAACTTTTCTAAATTTAAAAAAAAAAAAAAAAAAGAAATAACATTCTTTTTTGCTGCAGTGCATTTTCCACTTCCAGGCTGATCTACAGTCCAAATGTCACAATGCCAAGTTAATTCCGAATGTGTAAACCTGCTAAATCTGTAGGGGGTTGAATACTACTTGTAGGCACTGTATATATATATATATATGTTGTTGTCTGTAGTTACCAAGTGTTTGTGTAGGGCGCTGTACATGTTCTGGGTGTTGTCTGGGTGTGGCGGGGGGTGAGAGCGGTGTTGTATGTGTGTTGCGTGTGTTGCGTTGTTTGTGGAGCGCTGTGTGTCTGTAGCGTTGTGTGTGTGTGTGTTGCGCGGTTTGTGTGGGTGTGGTGTGTTTTGGGGGGAGGTATGTTTTGTGCAATGTGTGTGTTGCGTGGTATGTGCGTATATTTATGTATGCCGCGGTGTTTGTGTGTTGGGTGTTGTGTGTGTGCAGCGTTGTCTGTGTGTGTGGGTGTCTGTGTAGGGCGGTGTTTGTGGTTCCCAGTGTGTGTGTGGTGTGTTGTGTGTGTGTGTGTTGGGGGGAGGTGTGCACCTCCCATCGTGCTCCATCCCCCATGCTGCGCACCCCCCATCGTGCTCCATCCGCCATGCTGCGCACTCCCAAACGTGCTCCATCCGCCATGCTGCGCACTCCCAAACGTGCTCCATCCGCCATGCTGCGCACTCCCAAACGTGCTCCATCCGCCATGCTGCGCACTCCCAAACGTGCTCCATCCGCCATGCTGCGCACTCCCAAACGTGCTCCATCCGCCATGCTGCGCACTCCCAAACGTGCTCCATCCACCATGCTGCGCACTCCCAAACGTGCTCCATCCCCCATGCTGCGCACTCCCCATCGTGCTCCATCCCCCATGCTGCGCACCCCCCATCGTGCTCCATCCCCCATGCTGCGCACTCCCAAACGTGCTCCATCCACCATGCTGCGCACTCCCAAACGTGCTCCATCCCCCATGCTGCGCACTCCCCATCGTGCTCCATCCCCCATGCTGCGCACCCCCCATCGTGCTCCATCCCCCATGCTGCACCAGCATCAGCCTCTCTGCCCCCAGCATCAGCCTCTCTCCTCCCAGCATCAGCCTCTCTCCTCCCAGCATCAGCCTCTCTGTCCCCAGCATCAGCCTCTCTGTCCCCAGCATCAGCCTCTCTGTCCCCAGCATCAGCCTCTCCTCCCAGCCTCAGCCTCCCCCAGCATCAGCCTCTCTTCTCTCAGCCTCCCCCCTCCCAGCCTTCCTCCTCCCAGCCTCCCCCAGCATCAGCCTCCCTCTCCCAGCCTCCCCCAGCATCAGCCTCCCCCTCCCATCCTCCCCCAGCATCAGCCTCTCGCCTCCCAGCCTCCCCCAGCATCAGCCTCTCTCCTCCCAGCCTCCCCCAGCATCAGCCTCTCTCCTCCCAGCCTCCCCCAGCATCAGCCTCCCCCTCCCAGCCTTCCCCAGGATCAGCCTCTCTACTCCCAGCCTCCCTCCTCCCAGCCTCCCCCAGCGTCAGCCTCCCCCAGCATCAGCCTGTCACCTCTCAGCCTCCCCCAGCATCCGCCTACACCCTCCCAGCCTCTCCCAGCATCAGCCTACCCCAGCATCAGCCTACCCCAGCATCAGCCTACACCCTCCCAGCCTCCCCCAGCATCAGCCTACCCCAGCATCAGCCTACCCCAGCATCAGCCTCTCTCCTCCCAGCCTCCCCCAGCATCAGCCTCCCCCTCCCAGCCTTCCCCAGGATCAGCCTCTCTCCTCCCAGCCTCCCCCAGCATGCCGTGCTCCTCTGCCGACACTCACAGATCCGATCGCATACACTCACACACACACACACACACACATCTGAACACACTCACACACATCCGATCGCATACAGTCACACACACACTGAAGATATCGCACATACGCGCTCACACTCACAACATCCGGAGATACCGCATGCTTCTGGCCATGTGATCCTCCGGCAGGTCCTGGAAGGTCACTCCACAGTATCGCCGCCGAGAAGCAAGCAATATCCCAGGATGTTGTGAGTGTGTGGATGCGATGTGATGTGTGTGTGAGAGTGAGTGTGATCTGATGTGTGTGTGTGTGCGTTGTTATGTGTGTTGTTATGTGTGTGCGTGTATATGTTCCGCCGCTGCAGGACCTTGATGCGCTGGTAACTATGCTACCATGGTTACCAGCGTATCCCACACCAGCATACGGCGGCAACCCCAGCAATGCGAGGGTATGTGTCGGCTGGGTTGGCGGCATACGCTGATGTGGGCTCCCGGGGGTACAGTACTCACCTGGGAGTCGTGGCTCCGTGTCGGTTCGGGGAATGCGTGCGGGGGGCGGGGCCAGAGCGAGCGTGCATTGCGTGAGGGGGGCGGGGCGTGGCCGAGTTGCCAATGCGTGCAGGGTGCCGGGGCGAGAGGCCAATCCGTGTGGGGGGCGGAGCCTGGGCGAGCGGCCGGCCAATCCCCATGTGCGGGCGGAGCCTGGGCGAGCAGCCAATCCGTGCGGGGGGCGGGGCCATGGCGAGCCCAGCGGCCAATCAGCTTTGTGTCACCGTAAGGACACAATTTTGGAGCAAGAAATTTCTCAGTTTTTATTTAGTTTAACATCTGTCACTGAATTTTCCCAGAATCCTTAGTGGCTCTAGAGCTGTGAATTCAGGGGAACCATTGATCGCACATTTGCTTTTTATAAGCACTAAGTCCTCTGCTTTGTAACTAGACAAGAAAACTGAGCACTGACATCTGTGCGCCGCAGTCATGAATGGTTCAGATGATGACGGCCGGGCCCCGAATGGAGTGTTCATGTCTGTTCTCATTGTGGTGACATCAGAGGTTTATGGCATCATGAAATATGCAGATTCCATCCAACTTTATAGAATATGCAAATTGCATCTGACCACACCCGCTAAGTAAATAAAGGTGACCCGCCTGCCTATGTCATCACGACCACACCCGATAAGTAAATACGCTTAACTATGTCATCACTTTGTGATGTCACAATGATCAAAGGCTCTAAACAAACCGCTCCTGGAAGCTTTACAGCCATTTCTCACTTTTTTCTATAGAGACAGGACGATAGAGCTGAACTATGGCAGCCAGAAAGACGTAAGTGGAGCTCTTGTCTTTTTGGAGATAAACGGGATAAGAACGCTACATTTTCATCACAATGGAAAAAGAGCCGATGGAGGACGACCTAGGACCACGAGCATCAGGCGACCCTGGTGACGTATACCACTCCCCTGCTCTGTATCTGCTAATGTCATGTAGCCCTTTGGTGGCGTTTAATCAAGGCTGGTGTTTTTCTATACCAACCTTCATGAAGTGTCCATTGGAGTAAGATGCACCAAATTAATTTCCTCTTAATGAATTTGACTCATCTTTTAAAGGGAATCTGTCAGGAGGTTTTCGTCACCTAATATGCATACTTTATGGGTTAATATCCTGATTTCAATGATGTGTCACTTACTGTTCTGCTTAGTGTAGTTTTGATAAAATCACTGTGTAATCAGCAGGAGATTATCACTACAGGACTACTTGGCATGATGAAGGTAGTCCAGCATATTCATGAGCTTTGTATAACTGCTACATCTGTAGCAAAGAAAACATTGACAGCAAACAGGCTCAGTAAGTGACACATCACTGGAATCAGGGTCTCTTGTGACTTCTCCCTGTATCTTCAGCTCCTTGGGAGACTCAAATACAGGGTGCAGTGTAAAATATGCAAAACAATTTGCGTTTTTTTGTTTTTTTCTATATGATTTCTGGTTATAAGTCCTGTGAAAAACCCTGTGTAAATATTTTTTTTCAGAATTTTAATTCAGGTTTGTTAAAGGGGTTTTCCAGGCTTGAGGTAACAGTCTGCAGTTGCTCTAGGTGTCAGCACCTGAACGCATGTATGCAATTCACATACTTGTGGTCACGACTGCCCGATACTGGCACAGGCGAATCCTCACAGCGCACAGTGCAGTTCCTGTTAGGATTCAAAAGTCTGTTGTTAACCTCAAGCCTGGACATCCCCTTTAAGACAAAAGTTAAATTTTATTATATATTAAATATATTAAAATGATTGTTCCCTACTGGAAATCCATTTTACTAAAGTTAAATAGTTATCCTTGTAAAATGTTCTGGTGCAAACTGCTTGAGGAGTGAACTCCTTAGGGTGCGTGCCCACGATCAGTGTTGGCAGCGTTTTGGATGCAGCATGCTTCAGCTTCGTCCAAAACGGTGCGTTGTACAGTACAAGCACAGTGGATAGGATTTCTAGAAATCTAGTAAACATCAAAAGGATAGACACGGGGTACTTCAACTATTAATACCTAAAAAAAACAACCCATAAAATTCAAATACTTTATTAATCAAACCAAAACAAAGTGCAGATTAAAAACAATGTTGTTTAGAGTGCATATTCAGGTCACAGGGATAGTCCTGGGCAAATTCCCTATTCTCCCCCTTCCTGACCGCGGGGGTTGGCACCCTATTTTAATGCACGCAGTGGCGCCCCCGCTCGACGTGGACTGACCCTTCAAACCCTATCCTGACAGTCTTATTAGTGCTGCTGATCTCTATATGTGCCTTTGCATGGTATCTTGGTGAGATTCTCACTATATATCCTATATTGTATAGATATTCCAGATTCTGCCCCTTACTATATTACATTTTTCATACCCAATATTGTATGAGACACTAAGTCAGTTTCTCCAGCCAAAAGGCACAGTCCATGTAGCCTATGCACCAAACTTCTAGATGTCACTCATGAATGGTGTAGCCAAATGACTACTGCTTCGCTACTGCGCGTAGCTCACTGCCCGACGCGTTTCTCCTCCCGGACCATAAATCGAACGGAGGTTCATCAGGGGCTGTCCATAGCAAAATCGCATAGATGGCAGAATTGTTATTGTGCCATGAATAATCAATTGATCCTCCAATGAGGTGCTGTATTTAATTAGATATTTCACTGCCCAGTTGTACACACTGTGTTTGTGCCACAAAACATAAACCGATCCTCCAATGAGGTGCTGTAATTAGTCATATATCTCACTCAGATGTCTCACTGGGTATGTAGGCAGGACGCATGCTGATGGTATGGAGTGTAATGGCGCCATTACAATAACAATTCTGCCATCTATGCGATTTTGCTATGGACAGCCCCTGATGAACCTCCGTTCGATTTATGGTCCGGGAGGAGAAACGCGTCGGGCAGTGAGCTACGCGCAGTAGAGAAGCAGTAGTTATTTGGCTACACCATTCATGAGTGACATCTAGAAGTTTGGTGCATAGGCTACATGGACTGTGCCTTTTGGCTGGAGAAACTGACTTAGTGTCTCATACAATATTGGGTATGAAAAATGTAATATAGTAAGGGGCAGAACCTGGAATATCTATCCAATATAGGATATATAGTGAGAATCTCACCAAGATACCATGCAAAGGCCCATATAGAGATCAGCAGCACTAATAAGACTGTCAGGATAGGGTTTGAAGGGTCAGTCCACGTCGAGCGGGGGCACCACTGCGTGCATTAAAATAGGGTGCCAACCCCCGCGGTCAGGAAGGGGGAGAATAGGGAATTTGCCCAGGACTATCCCTGTGTCCTGAATATGCACTCTAAACAACATTGTTTTTAATTTGCACTTTGTTTTGGTTTGATTAATAAAGTATTTGAATTTTATGTTTTTTTTTTTTAGGTATTAATAGATTTCTAGAAATCCCATGCCCATTGTGCGTGTGCGGCAAAAACAGACCTGTAGTGCGGCTTTCCTGAGCCGCAGCATGTCGATTATTTGCTGCGGCGTCCCGGAGGAGGAGGATGACGAGGAGGATGACGACGGAGGAGGAGGAGGATGACGGACGGAGGAGGAGGAGGAGGATGATGACGGACAGAGGATGACGGATGGAGGAGGAGGAGGAGGATAATGACGGACAGAGGATAACGGACGGAGGAGGAGGAGGATGACGGACGGAGAAGGAGGAGAATGACGGACGGAGAAGGAGGAGAATGACGGACGGAGGAGGAGGAGGATGACGGATGGAGGAGGAGGAGGATGACGGATGGAGGAGGATGACGGATGGAGGAGGAGGTCGGACGGAGGAGGAGGAGGAGGAGGATGACGATGGAGGAGGAGGACGAGGATGACGACGGAGGAGGAGGATGACGACGACGGAGAATGACGACAGAGGAGGATGATGACGGAGGAGGAGGAGGATGATGATGAGGAGGAGGACGACGGAGGAGGAGGATAACGAGGAGGAGGACGATGGAGGAGGAGGTGGAGGACGACGAGGAGGATGACGAGGAGGATGACGACAGAGGAGGAGGAGGAGGAGGATGATGAGGAGGATGACGATGGAGGAGGAGGAGGAGGAGGAGGAGGATGATAAAGAGGAGGATGACGACGGAGGAGGAGAGGAGGATGACGAGGAGGATGATGGACGGAGGAGGGGAAGGAGGATGATGAGGAGGATGACGAACTGAGGAGGAGGAGGAGGATGACGGACGGAAGAGGAGGAGGATGATGGACGGAGGAGGAGGATGACGGACGGAGGAGGAGGATGACGGACGGAGGAGGAGGAGGAGGATGACGGACGGAGGAGGATGAGGAGGAGGAGGAGGAGGAGGATGACGGACATAGGAGGATGAGGAGAATGAGGATGACGGATGGAGGAGGATGAGGAGGATGACGGACGGAGGAGGATGAGGATGACGGACGGAGGAGGATGAGGATGACGGACAGAGGAGGATGAGGATGACGGACGGAGGAGGGGGAGGAGGAGGATGAGGATGACTGACAGAGGAGGAGGAGGAAGAGGATGATGGACCGACGGAGGAGGAGGAGGATGACGTACAGAGGAGGATTAGGAGGAGGAAAAGGAGGAGGATGAGGATAACGGACGGAGGAGGAGGATGACAGACGGAGGATGAGGATGACGGACAGAGGAGGAGGAGGATGACGGATGGAGGAGGAGGATAACGGACGGAGGAGGATGAGGAGGAGGAGGATGAGGATGACATACGGAGGAGGATGAGGAGGAAGAGGATGAGAATGACGGACGGAGGAGGAGGAGGATGACGGACGGAGGAGGAGGAGGATGACGGATGGAGGAGGATGACGGATGGAGGAGGAGGTCGGACGGAGGAGGAGGATGATGACGATGGAGGAGGAGGATGAGGAAGAGGATGACGACAGAGGAGGAGGATGACGACGACGGAGAATGACGACGGAGGAGGAGGATGACGACAGAGGAGGATGATGACAGAGGAGGAGGAGGATGATGAGGAGGAGGATGAGGATGACATACGGAGGAGGATGAGGAGGAAGAGGATGAGGATGACGGACGGAGGAGGAGGATGACTGATGGAGGAGGAGGAAGATGACGGACGGAGGAGGAGGATGACGGACAGAGGAGGAGATGATGAGGATGATGGATAGAGGAGGAGGAGGTTGACGACTGATGGAGGAGGATGATGGACGGAGGAGGAGGAGGACGGACAGAGAAGGAGGAGGATGAGGAGGAGGAGGATGAGGATGACGGACGGAGGAGGATGAGGATGACAGACAGAGGAAGTGGAGGATGAGGATTACGGACGGAGGAGGATGATGGACGGAGGAGGATGAGGATGATGATGACGGACGGAGGAGGAGGAGGATGAGGTTGATGGACAGAGGAGGAGGATGGAGGAGGAGGAGGAGGATGACGAGGAGGATGACGATGGAGGAGGAGGAGGAGGACGAGGAGGATGACTAGGAGGATGACGACAGAGGAGGATGACGATGGAGGAGGAGAGGAGGATGATGAGGAGGATGATGGACGGAGAAGGAGGATGATGAGGAGGATGACGGACGGAGGAGGAGCAGGATGATGAGGAGGATGACGGACGGAGGAGGAGGATGACGAGGAGGATGACGGACGGAGGAGGAGGAGGATGATGGACGGAGGAGGAGGATGACGGACGGAGGAGGAGGATGATGGACGGAGGAGGAGGATGACGGACAGAGGAGGAGGATGAGGATGACGGAAGGAGGAGGATGAGGATGACGGACGGAGGAGGATGAGGAGGATGAGGATGATGGACGGAGGAGGAGGAGAATGAGGATGACAGCCTGAGGAAGATGAAGATGAGGAAGACGGATGGAGGAGGATGAGGAGGAGGAGGAAGAGGAGGATGACGGACAGAGGAGGAGGAGGAGGAGGAAGAGGATGATGGACGTACGGAGGAGGAGGAGGATGACGTACGGAGGAGGATGACGGATGGAGGAGGATGACGGACGGAGGAGGAGGTCAGACGGAGGAGGAGGAGGAGGATGATGACGATGGAGGAGGAGGACGAGGAAGAGGATGACGACGGAGGAGGAGGATGATGACGACGGAGAATGACGACGGAGGAGGAGGATGACGGAGGAGGAGGATGATGATGACATACGGAGGAGGATGAGGAGGAAGAGGATGAGGATGACGGACGGAGGAGGAGGAGGATGACTGATGGAGGAGGAGGAAGATGACGGAGGAGGAGGATGATGGACAGAGGAGGAGGATGATGAGGATGATGGATGGAGGAGGAGGAGGATGACGACTGATGAAGGAGGATGACGGTCGGACGGACGGAGGAGGAGGAGGACGGACAGAGGAGGAGGAGGATGAGGAGAATGAGGAGGATGAGGATGATGGACGGAGGAGGATGAGGATGACGGACGGAGGAGGATGAGGATGACGGACGGAGGAAGAGGATGATGGACGGAGGAGGATGAGGATGAGGATGATGGACGGAGGAGGAGGAGGATGAGGATGACGGACAGAGGAGGAGGAAGATGGAGGAGGAGTAGGAGGATGACGAGGAGGATGACGACAGAGGAGGATGACGAGGAGGATGACGAGAAGGATGACGACGGAGGAGGAGGAGGAGGACGAGGAGGATGACTAGGAGGATGACGACAGAGGAGGATGACGACAGAGGAGGAGAGGAGGATGACGAGGAGGATGATGGACGGAGAAGGAGGATGATGAGGAGGATGACGGATGGAGGAGGAGCAGGATGACGAGGAGGATGACGGACGGAGGAGGAGGATGACGAGGAGGATGACGGACAGAGGAGGAGGAGGAGGATGATGGACGGAGGAGGAGGATGATGGACGGAGGAGGAGGAGGATGACGGACGGAGGAGAAGGAGGATGAGGATGACGGACGGAGGAGGAGGAGGAGGATGAGGATGACAGACGGAGGAGGATGAGGAGGAGGAGGATGAGGATGACGGACGGAGGAGGAGGATGACAGACGGAGGAGGAAGATGATGGACGGAGGAGGAGGATGAAGAGGAGGAGGAAGAGGAGGATGACGGACAGAGGAGGAGGAGGAGGAAGAGGAGGATGACGGACAGAGGAGGAGGAGGAGGAAGAGGATGATGGACGGACGGAGGAGGAGGAGGATGACGTACGGAGGAGGAGGAGGATGATGGACGGAGGAGGAAAAGGAGAAGGATGAGGATGACGGACGGAGGAGGAGGGGGATGACGGACGGAGGAGGAGGTGGAGGAGGAGGATGAGGATGACGGACAGAGGAGGAGGAGGATGACGTACGGAGGAAGAGGAGGATGACGGACGGAGGAGGATGAGAAGGAGGATGAGGATGACATACGGAGGAGGATGAGGAGGAGGAGGATGAGGATGACGGACGGAGGAGGAGGATGACGGACGGAGGAGGAAGATGATGGACGGAGGAGGATGACGACGGAGGAGGAGGATGAGGAGGAGGAGGATGAGGATGACGGATGGAGGAGGATGAGGATGACGGACGGAGGAGGAGGATGAGGATGACGGACAGAGGATGAGGATGACGGATGGAGGAGGAGGAAGATGATGGACGGAGGAGGAGGATGACGGACGGAGGAGGAGGATGAGTAGGAGGAAGATGAGGGTGACGGACGGAGGAGGATGAGGATGACGGACGGAGGAGGAGGAGGAGGATGACGGATGGAGGAGGAGGATGAAGGATGGAGGAGGATGAGGATGACAGACGGAGGAGGAGGAGGAGGTTGACGGACGGAGGAGGAGGAGGATGACGGACAGAGGAGGAGGAGGATGAGGATGACGGATGGAGGAGGAGGATGACAGACGAAGGAGGAGGAGAAGGAGGAGGGGGGATGAGGATGACGGATGGAGGACGGAGAAGGAAGAGGAGGAGGAGGATGACGGACGGAGAAGGAAGAGGAGGAGGAGGATGACGGACGGAGGAGGAGGATGTCGGACAGAGGAGGAGGAGGATGATGACGGACGGAGGAGGAGGAGGATAACGGACGGAGGAGGAGGATGACGACGGAGGAGGATGACGACGGAGGATGACGACGGAGGATGACGATGGAGGAGGATGACGAGGAGGATGACGGACGGAGGAGGAGGATGACGAGGAGTATGACGGACAGAGGAGGAGGAAGATGACGATGGAGGAGGAGGAGGAGGATGACGACGGAGGATGACGACGGACAAGGAGGATGACGACGGAGGATGATGACGAAGGATGACGATGGAGGAGGAGGATGACGACATAGGATGACGACGGAGGAGGAGGAGGATGATGACGGACGGAGGATGACAGACGGAGGAGGAGGAGGATGACGGACGGAGGAGGAGGAGGATGACGGACGGAGGAGGAGGAGGAGGATGACGAGGAGGAGGATGATGAGGAGGATGACTTACGGAGGAATAGGATGACGAGGAGGATGACGGACGGAGGAATAGGATGACGAGGAGGATGACGGACGGAGGAGGAGAAGGATGACGAGGAGGATGACGAACAGAGGAGGAGGAGGAGGATGACGAGGAGGATGACGGACGGAGCAGGAGGGGGATGACAACGACGGAGAATGACGACGGAGGAGGAGGATGACGGAGGAGGAGGATGATGATGACATATGGAGGAGGATGAGGAGGAAGAGGATGAGGATGACGGACGGAGGAGGATGACTGATGGAGGAGGAGGAAGATGACGGAGGAGGAGGAGGATGATGGACAGAGGAGGAGGATGATGAGGATGATGGATGGAGGAGGAGGAGGATGACGACTGATGAAGGAGGATGACGGTCGGACGGACGGAGGAGGAGGAGGACGGACAGAGGAGGAGGAGGATGAGGAGAATGAGGAGGATGAGGATGATGGACGGAGGAGGATGAGGATGACGGACGGAGGAGGATGAGGATGACGGACGGAGGAAGAGGATGATGGACGGAGGAGGATGAGGATGATGGACGGAGGAGGAGGAGGATGAGGATGACGGACAGAGGAGGAGGAGGAAGATGGAGGAGGAGTAGGAGGATGACGAGGAGGATGACGACAGAGGAGGATGACGAGGAGGATGACGAGAAGGATGACGACGGAGGAGGAGGAGGAGGACGAGGAGGATGACTAGGAGGATGACGACAGAGGAGGATGACGACAGAGGAGGAGAGGAGGATGACGAGGAGGATGATGGACGGAGAAGGAGGATGATGAGGAGGATGACGGATGGAGGAGGAGCAGGATGATGATGAGGATGACGGACGGAGGAGGAGGATGACGAGGAGGATGACGGACAGAGGAGGAGGAGGAGGATGATGGACGGAGGAGGAGGATGATGGACGGAGGAGGAGGAGGATGACGGACGGAGGAGAAGGAGGATGAGGATGACGGACGGAGGAGGAGGAGGAGGATGAGGATGACAGACGGAGGAGGATGAGGAGGAGGAGGATGAGGATGACGGACGGAGGAGGAGGATGACAGACGGAGGAGGAAGATGATGGACGGAGGAGGAGGATGAAGAGGAGGAGGAAGAGGAGGATGACGGACAGAGGAGGAGGAGGAGGAAGAGGAGGATGACGGACAGAGGAGGAGGAGGAGGAAGAGGATGATGGACGGACGGAGGAGGAGGAGGATGACGTACGGAGGAGGAGGAGGATGATGGACGGAGGAGGAAAAGGAGAAGGATGAGGATGACGGACGGAGGAGGAGGGGGATGACGGACGGAGGAGGAGGTGGAGGAGGAGGAGGATGAGGATGACGGACAGAGGAGGAGGAGGATGACGTACGGAGGAAGAGGAGGATGACGGACGGAGGAGGATGAGAAGGAGGATGAGGATGACATACGGAGGAGGATGAGGAGGAGGAGGATGAGGATGACGGACAGAGGAGGAGGATGACGGATGGAGGAGGAAGATGATGGACGGAGGAGGAGGATGACGACGGAGGAGGAGGATGAGGAGGAGGAGGATGAGGATGACGGATGGAGGAGGATGAGGATGACGGACGGAGGAGGAGGAGGATGAGGATGACGGACAGAGGAGGAGGATGACGGATGGAGGAGGAGGATGACGGATGGAGAAGGAGGATGCGGAGGAGGAGGATGAGGATGACGGACGGATGAGGATGAGGATGACTGACGGAGGAGGAGGAAGATGACGGACGGAGGAGGAGGATGACGGACGGAGGAGGAGGATGAGTAGGAGGAAGATGAGGGTGACGGACGGAGGAGGATGAGGATGACGGACGGAGGAGGAGGAGGAGGATGACGGACGGAGGAGGAGGATGAAGGATGGAGGAGGATGAGGATGACAGACGGAGGAGGAGGAGGAGGTTGACGGACGGAGGAGGAGGATGACGGACAGAGGAGGAGGAGGAGGAGGATGACGGATGGAGGAGGAGGATGACAGACGAAGGAGGAGGAGAAGGAGGAGGGGGGATGAGGATGACGGATGGAGGACGGAGAAGGAAGAGGAGGAGGAGGATGACGGACGGAGAAGGAAGAGGAGGAGGAGGATGACGGACGGAGGAGGAGGATGTCGGACAGAGGAGGAGGAGGATGATGACGGACGGAGGAGGAGGAGGATAACGGACGGAGGAGGAGGATGACGACGGAGGAGGATGACGACGGAGGATGACGACGGAGGATGACGATGGAGGAGGATGACGAGGAGGATGACGGACGGAGGAGGAGGATGACGAGGAGTATGATGGACAGAGGAGGAAGATGACGATGGAGGAGGAGGAGGAGGATGACGACGGAGGATGACGACGGACAAGGAGGATGACGACGGAGGATGATGACGGAGGATGACGATGGAGGAGGAGGATGACGACATAGGATGACGACGGAGGAGGAGGAGGATGATGACGGACGGAGGATGACAGACGGAGGAGGAGGAGGATGACGGACGGAGGAGGAGGAGGATGACGGACGGAGGAGGAGGAGGAGGATGACGAGGAGGAGGATGATGAGGAGGATGACTTACGGAGGAATAGGATGACGAGGAGGATGACGGACGGAGGAGGAGAAGGATGACGAGGAGGATGACGAACAGAGGAGGAGGAGGAGGATGACGAGGAGGATGACGGACGGAGCAGGAGGGGGATGAAGGATGGAGATGGAGGAGGAGGATGAAAGACGGAGGAGGATAAGAATGACGGACGGAGGAGGATGAGGAGGATGTGGATGACGGACAGAGGAGGATGAGGAGGAGGAGGATGAGGATGACGGACAGAGGAGGATGAGGAGGAGGAGGATGACGACGGAGGATGATGACGGAGGATGAGGATGGAGGAGGAGGATGACGACATAGGATGACGACGGAGGAGGAGGTGGATGATGACGGACGGAGGATGACGGACGGAGGAGGAGGAGGATGACGGACGGAGGAGGAGGAGGACGGACGGAGAAGGAGGAGGAGGATAACGGAAAGAGGATGACGGATAGAGGAGGGAGAGGAGGATGACGGACGGAGGATGACGGATGGAGGAGGAGGATGACGGACGGAGGAGGAGGAGGATGATGGACGGAGGATGACGGACAGAGGAGGAGGAGGAGGATGACAGACGGAGGAGGAGGATGACGGACGGAGGGGGAGGAGGAATCGTAGGAGGTGGAGGAGGATGACGACGGAGGATGACGATGGAGGAGGAGGAAGAGGAGGAGAATGACGACGGAGGATGACGAGGATAATGACGGACGGAGGAGGAGGAAAAGGAGGATGATGGATGGAAGATGACTGACGTAGGAGGAGAAGGAGGATGACGGCTGGAGGATGACGGACGGAGGAGGAGGAGGATGATGACGGACGGAGAACGACGGACGGAGGAAGAGGAGGAGGATGACGGATGGAGGAAGAGGAGTAGGATGACAAATGGAGGAGGAGGAGGATGACGGAGAGAGGAGGAGGAGGAGGATGACGGAAAGAGGATGACGGATAGAGGAGGGAGAGGAGGATGACGGACGGAGGATGACGGATGGAGGAGGAGGATGACGGACGGAGGAGGAGGAGGATGATGATGGACGGAGGATGACGGACAGAAGAGGAGGAGGATGACAGACGGAGGAGGAGGATGACGGACGGAGGGGGAGGAGGAATAGTAGGAGGTGGAGGAGGATGACGACGGAGGATGACGATGGAGGAGGAGGAAGAGGAGGAGAATGACGACGGAGGATGACGACGGAGGAGGATGACGAGGATAATGACGGACGGAGGAGGAGGGAAAAGGAGGATGACGGACGGAAGATGACTGACGTAGGAGGAGAAGGAGGATGACGGCTGGAGGATGACGGACGGAGGAGGAGGATGACGGACGGAGGAAGAGGAGTAGGATGACAAATGGAGGAGGAGGAGGATGACGGACAGAGGAGGAGGAGGAGGAGGAGGAAGATGAGGGTGACGGACGGAGGAGGATGAGGATGACGGACGGAGGAGGATGACGGACGGAGGAGGAGGATGAAGGATGGAGGAGGATGAGGATGACAGACGGAGGAGGAGGAGGAGGTTGACGGACGGAGGAGGAGGAGGATGACGGACAGAGGAGGAGGAGGATGAGGATGACGGATGGAGGAGGAGGATGACAGACGAAGGAGGAGGAGAAGGAGGAGGGGGGATGAGGATGACGGATGGAGGACGGAGAAGGAAGAGGAGGAGGAGGATGACGGACAGAGAAGGAGGATGTCGGACAGAGGAGGAGGAGGATGATGACGGACGGAGGAGGAGGAGGAGAACGGACGGAGGAGGAGGATGACGACGGAGGAGGATGACGAGGATAATGGCGGACGGAGGAGGAGGAAAAGGAGGATGACGGACGGAAGATGACTGACGTAGGAGGAGAAGGAGGATGACGGCTGGAGATGACGGACGGAGGAGGAGGATGACGGACGGAGGAAGAGGAGTAGGATGACAAATGGAGGAGGAGGAGGATGACGGACAGAGGAGGAGGAGGAGGAGGATGACGGACAGAGGAGGAGGAGGAGGAGGAGGATGATGGACGGTGGAGGAGGAGGAGGAGAAGGAGGAGGATGACGACGGAGGAGGAGGATGACGACGGAGGGGGAAGAGGAGGAGGATGACGACGGAGGAGGAGGATGATGATGGAGGAGGAGGAGGAGGAGGATGATGATGAAGGAGGAGGAGGAGGATGACGGACGGAGGAGGAGGATGAAGAGGAGGATGACGAATGGAGGAGGAGGAGGATGACGACATAAGATGACGACGGAGGAGGAGGATGACGGACAGAGGATGACAGACGGAGGAGGAGGATGATGGACGGAGGAGGAGGAGTAGGATGACGAAGGAGGAGGAGGAGGATGACGAGGAGGATGACGATGAAGGAGGAGGAGGAGGACAAGGAGGATGACGAGGAGGATGACGACGCAGGAGGACGACGAGGAGGATGATGAGGATGACGAGGAGGATGACGACGGAGGAGGAGGAGGATGACGAGGAGGAGGATGACGAGGAGGATGACAGACAGAGGAGGAGGATGACGAGGAGGATGACGATGGAGGAGGAGGATGACGACATAGGATGACGACGGAGGAGGAGGAGGATGATGACGGACGGAGGATGACAGACGGAGGAGGAGGAGGATGACGGACGGAGGAGGAGGAGGATGACGGACGGAGGAGGAGGAGGAGGATGACGAGGAGGAGGATGATGAGGAGGATGACTTACGGAGGAATAGGATGACGAGGAGGATGACGGACGGAGGAATAGGATGACGAGGAGGATGACGGACGGAGGAGGAGAAGGATGACGAGGAGGATGACGAACAGAGGAGGAGGAGGAGGATGACGAGGAGGATGACGGACGGAGCAGGAGGGGGATGACAACGACGGAGAATGACGACGGAGGAGGAGGATGACGGAGGAGGAGGATGATGATGACATATGGAGGAGGATGAGGAGGAAGAGGATGAGGATGACGGACGGAGGAGGATGACTGATGGAGGAGGAGGAAGATGACGGAGGAGGATGATGGACAGAGGAGGAGGATGATGAGGATGATGGATGGAGGAGGAGGAGGATGACGACTGATGAAGGAGGATGACGGTCGGACGGACGGAGGAGGAGGAGGACGGACAGAGGAGGAGGAGGATGAGGAGAATGAGGAGGATGAGGATGATGGACGGAGGAGGATGAGGATGACGGACGGAGGAGGATGAGGATGACGGACGGAGGAAGAGGATGATGGACGGAGGAGGATGAGGATGATGGACGGAGGAGGAGGAGGATGAGGATGACGGACAGAGGAGGAGGAGGAAGATGGAGGAGGAGTAGGAGGATGACGAGGAGGATGACGACAGAGGAGGATGACGAGGAGGATGACGAGAAGGATGACGACGGAGGAGGAGGAGGAGGACGAGGAGGATGACTAGGAGGATGACGACAGAGGAGGATGACGACAGAGGAGGAGAGGAGGATGACGAGGAGGATGATGGACGGAGAAGGAGGATGATGAGGAGGATGACGGATGGAGGAGGAGCAGGATGATGATGAGGATGACGGACGGAGGAGGAGGATGACGAGGAGGATGACGGACAGAGGAGGAGGAGGAGGATGATGGACGGAGGAGGAGGATGATGGACGGAGGAGGAGGATGACGGACGGAGGAGAAGGAGGATGAGGATGACGGACGGAGGAGGAGGAGGAGGATGAGGATGACAGACGGAGGAGGATGAGGAGGAGGAGGATGAGGATGACGGACGGAGGAGGAGGATGACAGACGGAGGAGGAAGATGATGGACGGAGGAGGAGGATGAAGAGGAGGAGGAAGAGGAGGATGACGGACAGAGGAGGAGGAGGAGGAAGAGGAGGATGACGGACAGAGGAGGAGGAGAGAGGAAGAGGATGATGGACGGACGGAGGAGGAGGAGGATGACGTACGGAGGAGGAGGAGGATGATGGACGGAGGAGGAAAAGGAGAAGGATGAGGATGACGGACAGAGGAGGAGGGGGATGACGGACGGAGGAGGAGGTGGAGGAGGAGGAGGATGAGGATGACGGACAGAGGAGGAGGAGAATGACGTACGGAGGAAGAGGAGGATGACGGACGGAGGAGGATGAGAAGGAGGATGAGGATGACATACGGAGGAGGATGAGGAGGAGGAGGATGAGGATGACGGACAGAGGAGGAGGATGACGGATGGAGGAGGAAGATGATGGACGGAGGAGGAGGATGACGACGGAGGAGGAGGATGAGGAGGAGGAGGATGAGGATGACGGATGGAGGAGGATGAGGATGACGGACGGAGGAGGAGGAGGATGAGGATGACGGACAGAGGAGGAGGATGACGGATGGAGGAGGAGGATGACGGATGGAGAAGGAGGATGCGGAGGAGGAGGATGAGGATGACGGACGGATGAGGATGAGGATGACTGACGGAGGAGGAGGAAGATGACGGACGGAGGAGGAGGATGACGGACGGAGGAGGAGGATGAGTAGGAGGAAGATGAGGGTGACGGACGGAGGAGGATGAGGATGACGGACGGAGGAGGAGGAGGAGGATGACGGACGGAGGAGGAGGATGAAGGATGGAGGAGGATGAGGATGACAGACGGAGGAGGAGGAGGAGGTTGACGGACGGAGGAGGAGGATGACGGACAGAGGAGGAGGAGGAGGAGGATGACGGATGGAGGAGGAGGATGACAGACGAAGGAGGAGGAGAAGGAGGAGGGGGGGATGAGGATGACGGATGGAGGACGGAGAAGGAAGTGGAGGAGGAGGATGACGGACGGAGAAGGAAGAGGAGGAGGAGGATGACGGACGGAGGAGGAGGATGTCGGACAGAGGAGGAGGAGGATGATGACGGACGGAGGAGGAGGAGGATAACGGACGGAGGAGGAGGATGACGACGGAGGAGGATGACGACGGAGGATGACGACGGAGGATGACGATGGAGGAGGATGACGAGGAGGATGACGGACGGAGGAGGAGGATGACGAGGAGTATGATGGACAGAGGAGGAAGATGACGATGGAGGAGGAGGAGGAGGATGACGACGGAGGATGACGACGGACAAGGAGGATGACGACGGAGGATGATGACGGAGGATGACGATGGAGGAGGAGGATGACGACATAGGATGACGACGGAGGAGGAGGAGGATGATGACGGACGGAGGATGACAGACGGAGGAGGAGGAGGATGACGGACGGAGGAGGAGGAGGATGACGGACGGAGGAGGAGGAGGATGATGATGAAGGAGGAGGAGGAGGATGACGGACGGAGGAGGAGGATGAAGAGGAGGATGACGAATGGAGGAGGAGGAGGATGACGACATAAGATGACGACGGAGGAGGAGGATGACGGACAGAGGATGACAGACGGAGGAGGAGGATGATGGACGGAGGAGGAGGAGTAGGATGACGAAGGAGGAGGAGGAGGATGACGAGGAGGATGACGATGAAGGAGGAGGAGGAGGACAAGGAGGATGACGAGGAGGATGACGACGCAGGAGGACGACGAGGAGGATGATGAGGATGACGAGGAGGATGACGACGGAGGAGGAGGAGGATGACGAGGAGGAGGATGACGAGGAGGATGACAGACAGAGGAGGAGGATGACGAGGAGGATGACGATGGAGGAGGAGGATGACGACATAGGATGACGACGGAGGAGGAGGAGGATGATGACGGACGGAGGATGACAGACGGAGGAGGAGGAGGATGACGGACGGAGGAGGAGGAGGATGACGGACGGAGGAGGAGGAGGAGGATGACGAGGAGGAGGATGATGAGGAGGATGACTTACGGAGGAATAGGATGACGAGGAGGATGACGGACGGAGGAATAGGATGACGAGGAGGATGACGGACGGAGGAATAGGATGACGAGGAGGATGACGGACGGAGGAGGAGAAGGATGACGAGGAGGATGACGAACAGAGGAGGAGGAGGAGGATGACGAGGAGGATGACGGACGGAGCAGGAGGGGGATGACAACGACGGAGAATGACGACGGAGGAGGAGGATGACGGAGGAGGAGGATGATGATGACATATGGAGGAGGATGAGGAGGAAGAGGATGAGGATGACGGACGGAGGAGGATGACTGATGGAGGAGGAGGAAGATGACGGAGGAGGAGGAGGATGATGGACAGAGGAGGAGGATGATGAGGATGATGGATGGAGGAGGAGGAGGATGACGACTGATGAAGGAGGATGACGGTCGGACGGACGGAGGAGGAGGAGGACGGACAGAGGAGGAGGAGGATGAGGAGAATGAGGAGGATGAGGATGATGGACGGAGGAGGATGAGGATGACGGACGGAGGAGGATGAGGATGACGGACGGAGGAAGAGGATGATGGACGGAGGAGGATGAGGATGATGGACGGAGGAGGAGGAGGATGAGGATGACGGACAGAGGAGGAGGAGGAAGATGGAGGAGGAGTAGGAGGATGACGAGGAGGATGACGACAGAGGAGGATGACGAGGAGGATGACGAGAAGGATGACGACGGAGGAGGAGGAGGAGGACGAGGAGGATGACTAGGAGGATGACGACAGAGGAGGATGACGACAGAGGAGGAGAGGAGGATGACGAGGAGGATGATGGACGGAGAAGGAGGATGATGAGGAGGATGACGGATGGAGGAGGAGCAGGATGATGATGAGGATGACGGACGGAGGAGGAGGATGACGAGGAGGATGACGGACAGAGGAGGAGGAGGAGGATGATGGACGGAGGAGGAGGATGATGGACGGAGGAGGAGGAGGATGACGGACGGAGGAGAAGGAGGATGAGGATGACGGACGGAGGAGGAGGAGGAGGATGAGGATGACAGACGGAGGAGGATGAGGAGGAGGAGGATGAGGATGACGGACGGAGGAGGAGGATGACAGACGGAGGAGGAAGATGATGGACGGAGGAGGAGGATGAAGAGGAGGAGGAAGAGGAGGATGACGGACAGAGGAGGAGGAGGAGGAAGAGGAGGATGACGGACAGAGGAGGAGGAGGAGGAAGAGGATGATGGACGGACGGAGGAGGAGGAGGATGACGTACGGAGGAGGAGGAGGATGATGGACGGAGGAGGAAAAGGAGAAGGATGAGGATGACGGACAGAGGAGGAGGGGGATGACGGACGGAGGAGGAGGTGGAGGAGGAGGAGGATGAGGATGACGGACAGAGGAGGAGGAGAATGACGTACGGAGGAAGAGGAGGATGACGGACGGAGGAGGATGAGAAGGAGGATGAGGATGACATACGGAGGAGGATGAGGAGGAGGAGGATGAGGATGACGGACAGAGGAGGAGGATGACGGATGGAGGAGGAAGATGATGGACGGAGGAGGAGGATGACGACGGAGGAGGAGGATGAGGAGGAGGAGGATGAGGATGACGGATGGAGGAGGATGAGGATGACGGACGGAGGAGGAGGAGGATGAGGATGACGGACAGAGGAGGAGGATGACGGATGGAGGAGGAGGATGACGGATGGAGAAGGAGGATGCGGAGGAGGAGGATGAGGATGACGGACGGATGAGGATGAGGATGACTGACGGAGGAGGAGGAAGATGACGGACGGAGGAGGAGGATGACGGACGGAGGAGGAGGATGAGTAGGAGGAAGATGAGGGTGACGGACGGAGGAGGATGAGGATGACGGACGGAGGAGGAGGAGGAGGATGACGGACGGAGGAGGAGGATGAAGGATGGAGGAGGATGAGGATGACAGACGGAGGAGGAGGAGGAGGTTGACGGACGGAGGAGGAGGATGACGGACAGAGGAGGAGGAGGAGGAGGATGACGGATGGAGGAGGAGGATGACAGACGAAGGAGGAGGAGAAGGAGGAGGGGGGATGAGGATGACGGATGGAGGACGGAGAAGGAAGTGGAGGAGGAGGATGACGGACGGAGAAGGAAGAGGAGGAGGAGGATGACGGACGGAGGAGGAGGATGTCGGACAGAGGAGGAGGAGGATGATGACGGACGGAGGAGGAGGAGGATAACGGACGAGGAGGAGGATGACGACGGAGGAGGATGACGACGGAGGATGACGACGGAGGATGACGATGGAGGAGGATGACGAGGAGGATGACGGACGGAGGAGGAGGATGACGAGGAGTATGATGGACAGAGGAGGAAGATGACGATGGAGGAGGAGGAGGATGACGACGGAGGATGACGACGGACAAGGAGGATGACGACGGAGGATGATGACGGAGGATGACGATGGAGGAGGAGGATGACGACATAGGATGACGACGGAGGAGGAGGAGGATGATGACGGACGGAGGATGACAGACGGAGGAGGAGGAGGATGACGGACGGAGGAGGAGGAGGATGACGGACGGAGGAGGAGGAGGAGGATGACGAGGAGGAGGATGATGAGGAGGATGACTTACGGAGGAATAGGATGACGAGGAGGATGACGGACGGAGGAATAGGATGACGAGGAGGATGACGGACGGAGGAGGAGAAGGATGACGAGGAGGATGACGAACAGAGGAGGAGGAGGAGGATGACGAGGAGGATGACGGACGGAGCAGGAGGGGGATGAAGGATGGAGATGGAGGAGGAGGATGAAAGACGGAGGAGGATAAGAATGACGGACGGAGGAGGATGAGGAGGATGTGGATGACGGACAGAGGAGGATGAGGAGGAGGAGGATGAGGATGACGGACAGAGGAGGATGAGGAGGAGGAGGATGACGACGGAGGATGATGACGGAGGATGAGGATGGAGGAGGAGGATGACGACATAGGATGACGACGGAGGAGGAGGTGGATGATGACGGACGGAGGATGACGGACGGAGGAGGAGGAGGATTGACGGACGGAGGAGGAGGAGGACGGACGGAGAAGGAGGAGGAGGATAACGGAAAGAGGATGACGGATAGAGGAGGGAGAGGAGGATGACGGACGGAGGATGACGGATGGAGGAGGAGGATGACGGACGGAGGAGGAGGAGGATGATGGACGGAGGATGACGGACAGAGGAGGAGGAGGAGGATGACAGACGGAGGAGGAGGATGACGGACGGAGGGGGAGGAGGAATCGTAGGAGGTGGAGGAGGATGACGACGGAGGATGACGATGGAGGAGGAGGAAGAGGAGGAGAATGACGACGGAGGATGACGAGGATAATGACGGACGGAGGAGGAGGAAAAGGAGGATGATGGATGGAAGATGACTGACGTAGGAGGAGAAGGAGGATGACGGCTGGAGGATGACGGACGGAGGAGGAGGAGGATGATGACGGACGGAGAACGACGGACGGAGGAAGAGGAGGAGGATGACGGATGGAGGAAGAGGAGTAGGATGACAAATGGAGGAGGAGGAGGATGACGGAGAGAGGAGGAGGAGGAGGATGACGGAAAGAGGATGACGGATAGAGGAGGGAGAGGAGGATGACGGACGGAGGATGACGGATGGAGGAGGAGGATGACGGACGGAGGAGGAGGAGGATGATGATGGACGGAGGATGACGGACAGAAGAGGAGGAGGATGACAGACGGAGGAGGAGGATGACGGACGGAGGGGGAGGAGGAATAGTAGGAGGTGGAGGAGGATGACGACGGAGGATGACGATGGAGGAGGAGGAAGAGGAGGAGAATGACGACGGAGGATGACGACGGAGGAGGATGACGAGGATAATGACGGACGGAGGAGGAGGAAAAGGAGGATGACGGACGGAAGATGACTGACGTAGGAGGAGAAGGAGGATGACGGCTGGAGGATGACGGACGGAGGAGGAGGATGACGGACGGAGGAAGAGGAGTAGGATGACAAATGGAGGAGGAGGAGGATGACGGACAGAGGAGGAGGAGGAGGAGGAGGAAGATGAGGGTGACGGACGGAGGAGGATGAGGATGACGGACGGAGGAGGAGGATGACGGACGGAGGAGGAGGATGAAGGATGGAGGAGGATGAGGATGACAGACGGAGGAGGAGGAGGAGGTTGACGGACGGAGGAGGAGGAGGATGACGGACAGAGGAGGAGGAGGATGAGGATGACGGATGGAGGAGGAGGATGACAGACGAAGGAGGAGGAGAAGGAGGAGGGGGGATGAGGATGACGGATGGAGGACGGAGAAGGAAGAGGAGGAGGAGGATGACGGACAGAGAAGGAGGATGTCGGACAGAGGAGGAGGAGGATGATGACGGACGGATGAGGAGGAGGAGAACGGACGGAGGAGGAGGATGACGACGGAGGAGGATGACGAGGATAATGACGGACGGAGGAGGAGGAAAAGGAGGATGACGGACGGAAGATGACTGACGTAGGAGGAGAAGGAGGATGACGGCTGGAGGATGACGGACGGAGGAGGAGGATGACGGACGGAGGAAGAGGAGTAGGATGACAAATGGAGGAGGAGGAGGATGACGGACAGAGGAGGAGGAGGAGGAGGATGACGGACAGAGGAGGAGGAGGAGGAGGAGGATGATGGACGGTGGAGGAGGAGGAGGAGAAGGAGGAGGATGACGACGGAGGAGGAGGATGACGACGGAGGGGGAAGAGGAGGAGGATGATGACGGAGGAGGAGGATGATGATGGAGGAGGAGGAGGAGGAGGATGATGATGAAGGAGGAGGAGGAGGATGACGGACGGAGGAGGAGGATGAAGAGGAGGATGACGAATGGAGGAGGAGGAGGATGACGACATAAGATGACGACGGAGGAGGAGGATGACGGACAGAGGATGACAGACGGAGGAGGAGGATGACGGACGGAGGAGGAGGAGTAGGATGACGAAGGAGGAGGAGGAGGATGACGAGGAGGATGACGATGAAGGAGGAGGAGGAGGACAAGGAGGATGACGAGGAGGATGACGACGCAGGAGGACGACGAGGAGGATGATGAGGATGACGAGGAGGATGACGACGGAGGAGGAGGAGGATGACGAGGAGGAGGATGACGAGGAGGATGACAGACAGAGGAGGAGGATGACGAGGAGGATGACAGACAGAGGAGGAGGATGACGAGGAGGATGACGGAAGGAGGAGGAGGAGGATGATGACCGAGGAGGAGGAAGATGACGACGGAGGATGACGACGGAGGAGGAGGAGGATGACGGAAGAGGAGGAGGAGGATGACGACGGAGGATGACGATGGAGGAGAAGAAGGAGGACGACATAGGATGACGACGGAGGAGGAGAAGGATGATGATGGACGGTGGAGGAGGAGGAGGAGAAGGAGGAGGATGACGACGGAGGAGGAGGAGGATGACGACGGAGGGGGAAGAGGAGGAGGATGACGACGGAGGAGGAGGATGATGATGGAGGAGGAGGAGGAGGATGATGATGAAGGAGGAGGAGGAGGATGACGGACGGAGGAGGAGGATGAAGAGGAGGATGACGAACGGAGGAGGAGGAGGATGACGACATAAGATGACGACGGAGGAGGAGGATGACGGACAGAGGATGACAGACGGAGGAGGAGGATGACGGACGGAGGAGGAGGAGTAGGATGACGAAGGAGGAGGAGGAGGATGACAAGGAGGATGACGATGAAGGAGGAGGAGGAGGACAAGGAGGATGACGAGGAGGATGACGACACAGGAGGACGACGAGGAGGATGATGAGGATGACGAGGAGGATGACGACGGAGGAGGAGGAGGATGACGAGGAGGAGGATGACGAGGAGGATGACAGACAGAGGAGGAGGATGACGAGGAGGATGACAGACAGAGGAGGAGGATGACGAGGAGGATGACGGAAGGAGGAGGAGGAGGATGATGACCGAGGAGGAGGAGGATGACGACGGAGGATGACGACGGAGGAGGAGGAGGATGACGGAAGAGGAGGAGGAGGATGACGACGGAGGATGACGATGGAGAAGAAGAAGGAGGACGACATAGGATGACGACGGAGGAGGAGAAGGATGATGATGGACGGGGGATGATGGACGGAGGAGGAGGATGACTAACGGAGGAGGAGGAGGAGGATGACGGAGAGAGGATGACGAGGATGATGACGGATGGAGGATGACGGACGAAGGAGGAGGATGACGATGATGGACGGAGGAGGAGGAATAGTAGGAGGAGGAGGATGACGACGGAGGAGGAGGATGATGATGGAGGAGGAGGAGGAGGAGGATGATGATGAAGGAGGAGGAGGAGGATGACGGACGGAGGAGGAGGATGAAGAGGAGGATGACGAACGGAGGAGGAGGAGGATGACGACATAAGATGACGACGGAGGAGGAGGATGACGGACAGAGGATGACAGACGGAGGAGGAGGATGACGGACGGAGGAGGAGGAGTAGGATGACGAAGGAGGAGGAGGAGGATGACGAGGAGGATGACGATGAAGGAGGAGGAGGAGGACAAGGAGGATGATGAGGAGGATGACGACGCAGGAGGACGACGAGGAGGATGATGAGGATGACGAGGAGGATGACGACGGAGGAGGAGGAGGATGACGAGGAGGAGGATAACGAGGAGGATGACAGACAGAGGAGGAGGATGACGAGGAGGATGACAGACAGAGGAGGAGGATGACGAGGAGGATGACGGAAGGAGGAGGAGGAGGATGATGACCGAGGAGGAGGAGGATGACGACGGAGGATGACGACGGAGGAGGAGGAGGATGACGGAAGAGGAGGAGGAGGATGACGACGGAGGATGACGATGGAGGAGAAGAAGGAGGACGACATAGGATGACGACGGAGGAGGAGAAGGATGATGATGGACGGGGGATGATGGACGGAGGAGGAGGATGACTAACGGAGGAGGAGGAGGATGACGGAGAGAGGATGACGAGGATGATGACGGATGGAGGATGACGGACGAAGGAGGAGGATGACGATGATGGACGGAGGAGGAGGAATAGTAGGAGGAGGAGGATGACGACGGAGGATGGCGACGGAGGAGGAGGAAGAGGAGGAGAATGACGACAGGGAATGACGACGGAGGAGGAGGATGACGACAGAGGAGGAGGAGGATGATAACGGAGGAGGAGGAGGATGACGAGAAGGATTACGACGGAGGAGGAGGTGGATGACAAGGAGGATGACAACGGAGGAGGAGGATGAGGAGGATGACGAGGAGGATGACGACGGAGGAGGAAGAGGAGGAGGACGAGGAGTATGACGACGGAGGAGGAAGAGGAGGAGGACGAGGAGTATGACGACGGAGGAGGATGACGGACGGAGGATGACAGACGGAGGAGGAGGAGGATGACGGACGGAGGAGGAGGAGGATGATGACGGACGGAGAACGATGGACGGAGGAGGATGAGGATGACGGACGGAGGAGGAGGAGGATGATGGACGGAGGAGGAGGAGGATGGACGAAGGAAGAGGAGGAGGAGGATGACGATGGAGGAGGAAGAGGATGACGACGGAGGAGGAGGATGATGACGGAGGAGGATGATGAGGAGGATGATGATGGAGGAGGATGACGAGGAGGATTACGACGTTGGAGGAGAAGGTGGATGACAAGGAGGATGACGAAGGAGGAGGAGGAGGAAGAGGATGAGGAGGATGACGACAGTGGAGGAAGAGGAGGAGGACAAGGAGGATGACGACGGAGGAGGAGGAGAAGGACAAGGAGGATGAAAAGGAGGATGACGACGGAGGAGGAGGAGAAGGAGGAGGATGACGAGGAGGATGACGACGAAGGAGGAGGTGGAGGATGACGAGGAGGATGACGAGGAGGATGACTGAGGAGAAGGAGGAGGATGACGAGGAGGCTGACGAACAGAGGAGGAGGAGGATGACGACATAGGATGACGACGGAGGAGGAGGATGATGACGGACGGAGGATGACAGATGGAGGAGGAGGAAAATGACGGACGGAGGAGGAGGATGACGGACGGAGAAGGAGGAGGACGATGACGGACAGAGGAGGAGGATGACGGACGGAGAAGGAAGAGGAGGAGGAGGATGACGGATAGGGGAGGAGGATGTCTGACAGAGGAGGAGGAGGATGACGGATGGAGGAGGAGGATGACGGACGGAGGAGGAGGATGACGATGGAGAAGGAGGATGACGAGGAGGATGACGACGGAGGAGGACGACGAGGAGGATAACGAGGAGGATGACTAGGAGGATGACGACGGAGGAGGAGGAGGATGACGAGGAGGAGGATGACGAGGAGGATGACGGACAGAGGAGGAGGATGACGATGACGGACGGAGGAGGAATAGTAGGAGGAGGAGGAGGATGACAACGGAGGATGACGACAGAGGAGGAGGAAGAGGAGGAGAATGACGACGGAGGATGACAACGTAGGAGAAGGATGACGACAGAGGAGGAGGAGGATGACGAGGAGGATGACGACGGAGGAGGAGGTGGATGACAAGGAGGATCACAACGGAGGAGGAGGAGGAGGAAGAGGATGACGACGGAGGAGGATGACGAGGAGGAGGAGGAGGAAGAGGATGACGACGGAGGAGGAGAATGACGAGGAGGATGACGACGGAGGAGGAGGACGAGGAGGAGGAGAGGAGGATGATGAGGAGGATGATGGACGGAGAAGGAGGATGATGAGGAGGATGACGGACGGAGGAGGAGCAGGATGACGAGGAGGATGACGGACGGAGGAGGAGGATGACGAGGAGGATGACGGACGGAGGAGGAGGAGGATGATGGACGGAGGAGGAGGATGACGACAGAGGAGGATGATGACGGAGGAGGAGGAGGATGATGATGAGGAGGAGGAGGACGACGAAGGAGGAGGATGACGAGGAGGAGGACGATGGAGGAGGAGGTGGAGGACGAGGAGGAGGATGACGAAGAGGATGACGACAGAGGAGGAGGAGGAGGATGATGAGGAGGATGACGATGGAGGAGGAGGAGGAGGAGGATGATAAAGAGGAGGATGACGACGGAGGAGGAGGAGGAGGACGAGGAGGATGACGGACGGAGGAGGAGAAGGATGACGAGGAGGATGACGAACGGAGGAGGAAGAGGATGACGAGGAGGATGACGGACGGAGGAGGAGGAGGAGGATGGCGGACAGAGATGGAGGAGGAGGATGACGGACGGAGGAGGAGGAGGATGACGGACGGATGGAGGAGGAGGAGGATGACGACGGGGGAGGAGGATGACGACGAAGGAGGAAGAGGAGGAGGATGACGACGGAAGAGGAGGATGACGAGGAGGAGAAGGACGAGGAGGATGACGAGGAGGATGACGACGGAGGAGGAAGAGGAGGAGGACGAGAAGGACGACGACAGAGGAAGAGGAGGATGAAAAGGATGACGATGGAGGAGGAGGAGGAAGAGGATGACGAGGAGGATGACGACGGAGGAGGAGGAGGATGACGAGGAGGAGGATGATGAGGAGGATGACGGACGGAGGAGGAGGATGATGAGGAGGATAACGGACGGAGGAGGAGGAGGATGACAAGGAGAATGACGAACGGAGGAGGAGGAGGATGACGAGGAGGATGACGGACAGAGGAGGAGGATGAAGGACGGAGGTGGAGGAGGAGGATGACGGACGGAGGAGGAGGAGGATGACGGATGGAGGAGGATGACGGATGGAGGAGGATGACGGACGGAGGAGGAGGTCGGACGGAGGAGGAGGAGGATGATGACGATGGAGGAGGAGGACGAGGAAGAGGATGACGACAGAGGAGGAGGATGACGGAGGAGGATGATGAGGAGGAGGATGAGGATGACATACGGAGGAGGATGAGGAGGAAGAGGATGAGGATGACGGACGGAGGAGGAGGAGGATGACGAGGAGGATGACGAACGGAGGAGGAAGAGGATGACGAGGAGGATGACGGACGGAGGAGGAGGAGGATGGCGGACAGAGATGGAGGAAGAGGATGACGGACGGAGGAGGAGGAGGATGACGGACGGATGGAGGAGGAGGAGGATGACGACGGAGGAGGAGGATGACGACGAAGGAGGAAGAGGAGGAGGATGACGACGGAAGAGGAGGATGACGAGGAGGAGAAGGACGAGGAGGATGACGAGGAGGATGACGACGGAGGAGGAAGAGGAGGAGGACGAGAAGGACGACGACAGAGGAAGAGGAGGATGAAAAGAAGGATGACGATGGAGGAGGAGGAGGAAGAGGATGACGAGGAGGATGACGACGGAGGAGGAGGAGGATGACGAGGAGGAGGATGATGAGGAGGATGACGGACGGAGGAGGAGGATGATGAGGAGGATAACGGACGGAGGAGGAGGAGGATGACAAGGAGAATGACGAACGGAGGAGGAGGAGGATGACGAGGAGGATGACGGACGGAGGAGGAGGATGAAGGACGGAGGTGGAGGAGGAGGATGACGGACGGAGGAGGAGGAGGATGACGGATGGAGGAGGATGACGGATGGAGGAGGATGACGGACGGAGGAGGAGGTCGGACAGAGGAGGAGGAGGAGGATGATGACGATGGAGGAGGAGGACGAGGAAGAGGATGACGACAGAGGAGGAGGATGACAACGACGGAGAATGACGACGGAGGAGGAGGATGACGACAGAGGAGGATGATGACGGAGGAGGAGGAGGATGATGAGGAGGAGGATGAGGATGACATACGGAGGAGGATGAGGAGGAAGAGGATGAGGATGACGGACGGAGGAGGAGGAGGATGACTGATGGAGGAGGAGGAAGATGACGGATGGAGGAGGAGGATGATGAGGATGATGGATAGAGGAGGAGGAGAATGACGACTGATGGAGGACGATGATGGACGGAGGAGGAGGTGGAGGACGGACAGAGGAGGAGGAGGATGAGGATGAGGAGGATGAGGATGACGGACGGAGGAGGATGAGGATGACGGACGGAGGAGGAGGAGGATGAGGATGACGGACGGAGGAGGATGATGGACGGAGGAGGATGAGGATGAGGATGACGGACGGAGGAGGAGGAGGATGAGGTTGACGGACGGAAGTCGATGAGAATGACAGACGGAGGAGGAGGATGAGGATGACGGACAGAGGAGGAGGAGGATGGAGGAGGAGGAGGAGGATGACGAGGAGGATGACGACGGAAGAGGAGGACGAGGAGGATGACTAGGAGGATGACGACAGAGGAGGATGACGACGGAGGAGGAGGATGATGAGGAGGATGATGGACGGAGAAGGAGGATGATGAGGAGGATGACGGACGGAGGAGGAGCAGGGTGACGAGGAGGATGACGGACGGAGGAGGAGGAGGATGATGGACGGAGGAGGAGGATGACGACAGAGGAGGATGATGACGGAGGAGGAGGATGATGATGAGGAGGAGGACGACGGAGGAGGAGGATGACGAGGAGGAGGACGATGGAGGAGGAGGACGACGAGGAGGATGACGAGGAGGATGACGACAGAGGAGGAGGAGGAGGAGGAGGATGAGGAGGATGACGATGGAGGAGGAGGAGGAGGATGATAAAGAGGAGGATGACGACGGAGGAGGAGAGGAGGATGACGAGGAGGATGATGGACGGAGGAGGGGAAGGAGGATGATGAGGAGGATGACGAACTGAGGAGGAGGAGGAGGATGACGGACGGAAGAGGAGGAGGATGATGGACGGAGGGGGAGGATGACGGACGGAGGAGGAGTATGACGGACGGAGGAGGAGGAGGAGGATGACGGACGGAGGAGGATGAGGAGGAGGAGGAGGAGGATGACGGACATAGGAGGATGAGGAGAATGAGGATGACGGACGGAGGAGGATGAGGAGGATGACTGACGGAGGAGGATGAGGATGACGGACGGAGGAGGATGAGGATGACGGACGGAGGAGGATGAGGAGGAGGATGAGGATGACTGACAGAGGAGAAGAAGGAAGAGAATGATGGACCGACGGAGGAGGAGGAGGATGACGTACAGAGGAGGATTAGGATGACGGACGGAGGAGGAAAAGGAGGAGGATGAGGATAATGGACGGAGGAGGAGGATGACAGACGGAGGATGAGGATGACGGACAGAGGAGGAGGAGGATGACGGATGGAGGAGGAGGATAACGGATGGAGGAGGATGAGGAGGAGGAGGATGAGGATGACATACAGAGGAGGATGAGGAGGAAGAGGATGAGAATGATGGACGGAGGAGGAGGAGGATGACGGACGGAGGAGGAGGATGACGGATGGAGGAGGATGATGGATGGAGGAGGATGACGGATGGAGGAGGAGGTCGGACGAAGGAGGAGGAGGAGGAGGATGATGACGATGGAGGAGGAGGACGAGGAAGAGGATGACGACAGAGGAGGAGGATGACGGAGGAGGAGGAGGATGATGAGGAGGAGGATGAGGATGACATACGGAGGAGGATGAGGAGGAAGAGGATGAGGATGGACGGAGGAGGAGGATGATGACTGATGGAGGAGGAGGAGGATGACGGACAGAGGAGGAGGATGAGGAGGATGATGGATAGAGGAGGAGGAGAATGACGTCTGATGGAGGAGGATGATGGACGGAGGAGGAGGAGGACGGACAGAGGAGGATGATGGATAGAGGAGGAGGAGAATGAGGATGACGGACGGAGGAGGATGAGGATGACGGACGGAGGAGGAGGAGGATGAGGATGACAGACGGAGGAGGATGATGGACGTAGGAGGATGAGGATGAGGATGACGGACAGAGGAGGAGGAGGATGAGGTTGACGGACGGAAGACGAAGAGAATGACAGACGGAGGAGGAGGATGAGGATGACGGACAGAGGAGGAGGAGGAGGATGGAGGAGGAGGAGGAGGATGACGAGGAGGATGACGACGGAGGACGAGGAGGAGGACGAGGAGGATGACTAGGAGGATGACGACAGAGGATGACGACGGAGGAGGAGGATGATGAGGAGGATGACGGACGGAGAAGGAGGATGATGAGGAGGATGACGGACGGAGGAGGAGCAGGATGACGAGGAGGATGACGGACGGAGGAGGAGGATGACGAGGAGGATGACGGACGGAGGAGGAGGAGGATGATGGACGGAGGAGGAGGATGACGGACGGAGGAGGAGGATGATGGACGGAGGAAGAGGATGAGGATGACGGACGGAGGAGGAGGATGAGGATGACGGACGGATGAGGATGAGGAGGATGAGGATGACGGATGGAGGAGGAGGAGAATGAGGATGACAGCCTGAGGAGGATGAGGAGGAGGAGGATGAGGAAGACGGATGGAGGAGGATGAGGAGGAGGAGGAAGAGGAGGATGAAAGGACAGAGGAGGAGGAGGAAGAGGATGATGGACGTACGGAGGAGGAGGAGGATGACGTACGGAGGAGGATGACGGATGGAGGAGGATGACGGACGGAGGAGGAGGTCGGAAGGAGGAGGAGGAGGAGGATGATGACGATGGAGGAGGAGGACGAGGAAGAGGATGACGACGGAGGAGGAGGATGACGACGACGGAGAATGACGACGGAGGAGGAGGATGATGACAGAGGAGGATGATGACGGAGGAGGAGGATGATGATGACATACGGAGGAGGATGAGGAGGAAGAGGATGAGGATGACGGACGGAGGAGGAGGAGGATGACTGATGGAGGAGGAGGAAGATGACGGACGGAGGAGGAGGATGATGGACAGAGGAGGAGGATGATGAGGATGATGGATGATGGACGGAGGAGGATGAGGATGATGGACGGAGGAGGATGAGGATGATGGACGGAGGAAGAGGATGATGGATGGAGGAGGATGAGGATGAGGATGATGGACGGAGGAGGAGGAGGATGAGGATGACGGACAGAGGAGGAGGAGGAAGATGGAGGAGGAGTAGGAGGATGACGAGGAGGATGACGAGAAGGATGACGACGGAGGAGGAGGAGGAGGAGACGACGAGGAGGATGAGGAGAATGAGGAGGATGAGGAGGATGATGGACGGAGGAGGATGAGGATGACGGACGGAGGAGGATGAGGATGACGGACGGAGGAAGAGGATGATGGATGGAGGAGGATGAGGATGAGGATGATGGACGGAGGAGGAGGAGGATGAGGATGACGGACAGAGGAGGAGGAGGAAGATGGAGGAGGAGTAGGAGGATGACGAGGAGGATGACGAGAAGGATGACGACGGAGGAGGAGGAGGACGAGGAGGATGACTAGGAGGATAATGACAGAGGAGGATGACGACGGAGGAGGAGAGGAGGATGACGAGGAGGATGATGGACGGAGAAGGAGGATGAGGAGGATGATGAGAGGATGACGGAGGAGGAGCAGGATGACAAGGAGGATGACGGACGGAGGAGGAGGATGACGAGGAGGATGACGGACAGAGGAGGAGGAGGAGGATGATGGACGGAGGAGGAGGATGATGGATGGAGGAGGAGGAGGATGACGGACGGAGGAGAAGGAGGATGAGGATGACGGACGGAGGAGGATGAGGAGGATGAGGATGAGGATGACAGACGGAGGAGGATGAGGAGGAGGAGGATGAGGATGACGGATGGAGGAGGAGGATGACGGACGGAGGAGGAAGATGATGGACGGAGGAGGAGGATGAGGAGGAGGAGGAAGAGGAGGATGACGGACAGAGGAGGAGGAGGAGGAAGAGGAGGATGACGGACAGAGGAGGAGGAGGAGGAGGAGGAGGATGGACGGAGGAGGAAAAGGAGAAGGATGAGGATGACGGACGGAGGAGGAGGGGGATGACGGACGGAGGAGGAGGGGGAGGAGGAGGATGAGGATGACGGACAGAGGAGGAGGAGGATGACGTACGGAGGAGGAGGAGGATGATGGACGGAGGAGGATGAGGAGGAGGAGGATGAGGATGACATACGGAGGAGGATGAGGAGGAGGAGGATGAGGATGACGGACGGAGGAGGAGGATGACGGATGGAGGAGGAAGATGATGGACGGAGGATGAGGATGACGACGGAGTAGGAGGATGAGGAGGAGGAGGATGAGGATGACGGATGGAGGAGGATGAGGATGACGGACGGAGGAGGAGGAGGATGAGGATGACAGACAGAGGAGGAGGATGACGGATGGAGGAGGAGGATGACGGATGGAGGAGGAGGATGCGGAGGATGAGGATGACGGATGGAGGAGGATGAGGATGACGGACGAAGGAGGAGGAAGATGATGGACGGAGGAGGAGGATGATGGACGGAGGAGGATGAGGAGGAGGAAGATGAGGGTGACGGACGGAGGAGGATGAGGATGACGGACGGAGGAGGAGGAGGATGACGGACGGAGGAGGAGGATGAAGGATGGAGGATGATGAGGATGACAGACGGAGGAGGAGGAGGAGGTTGACGGACGGAGGAGGAGGAGGATGACGGACAGAGGAGGAGGAGGATGAGGATGACGGATGGAGGAGGAGGATGACAGACGGAGGAGGAGAAGGAGGAGGGGGGATGAGGATGACGGATGGAGGACGGAGAAGGAAGAGGAGGAGGAGGATGACGGACGGAGAAGGAAGAGGAGGAGGAGGATGACGGACGGAGGAGGAGGATGTCGGACAGAGGAGGAGGAGGAGGATGACGGACGGAGGAGGAGGAGGATGACGGACGGAGGAGGAGGATGACGACGGAGGAGGATGACGAGGAGGATGACGGACGGAGGAGGAGGATGACGAGGAGTATGACGGACAGAGGAGGAGGAAGATGACGATGGAGGAGGAGGAGGAGGAGGATGACGGAGGATGACGACAGACAAGGAGGATGACGACGGAGGATGATGACGGAGGATGACGATGGAGGAGGAGGATGACGACATAAGATGACGACGGAGGAGGAGGAGGATGACGGACGGAGGAGGAGGAGGATGACGGACGGAGGAGGAAGAGGAGGATGACGAAGAGGAGGATGATGAGGAGGATGACTTACGGAGGAATAGGATGACAAGGAGGATGACGGACGGAGGAATAGGATGACGAGGAGGATGACGGACGGAGGAGGAGAAGGATGACGAGGAGGATGACGAACAGAGGAGGAGGAGGATGACGAGGAGGATGACGGACGGAGGAGGAGGGGGATGAAGGATGGAGGTGGAGGAGGAGGATGAAAGACGGAGGAGGATAAGAATGACGGAGGAGGATGAGGAGGAGGAGGATGTGGATGACGGACAGAGGAGGATGAGGAGGAGGAGGATGAGGATGACGGACAGAGGAGGATGAGGAGAAGGAGGATGACGACGGAGGATGATGACGGAGGATGAGGATGGAGGAGGAGGAGGATGACGACATAGGATGACGACGGAGGAGGAGGTGGATAATGACGGACGGAGGATGACGGACGGAGGAGGAGGAGGATGACGGACGGAGGAGGAGGAGGACGGACGGAGAAGGAGGAGGAGGATGACGGAAAGAGGATGACGGATAGAGGAGGGAGAGGAGGATGACGGACGGAGGATGACGGATGGAGGAGGAGGATGACGGACGGAGGAGGAGGAGGATGACGGCTGGAGGATGACGGACGGAGGAGGAGGAGGATGATGACGGACGGAGAACGATGGACGGAGGAGGATGAGGATGACGGACGGAGGAGGAGGAGGATGATGGACGGAGGAGGAGGAGGATGATGGACGGAGGAGGAGGAGGATGGACGAAGGAAGAGGAGGAGGAGGAGGATGACGACGGAGGAGGAAGAGGATGACGACGGAGGAGGAGGATGATGACGGAGGAGGAGGATGACGAGGAGGATGATGATGGAGGAGGATGACGAGGAGGATTACGACGTTGGAGGAGAAGGTGGATGACAAGGAGGATGACGAAGGAGGAGGAGGAGGAAGAGGATGAGGAGGATGACGACAGTGGAGGAAGAGGAGGAGGACAAGGAGGATGACGACGGAGGAGGAGGAGAAGGACAAGGAGGATGAAAAGGAGGATGACGACGGAGGAGGAGGAGAAGGAGGAGGATGACGAGGAGGATGACGACGAAGGAGGAGGTGAAGGATGACGAGGAGGATGACGAGGAGGATGACTGAGGAGAAGGAGGAGGATGACGAGGAGGCTGACGAACAGAGGTGGAGGAGGATGACGACATAGGATGACGACGGAGGAGGAGGAGGATGATGACGGACGGAGGATGACAGATGGAGGAGGAGGAAGATGACGGACGGAGGAGGAGGATGACGGACGGAGAAGGAGGAGGACGATGACGGACAGAGGAGGAGGATGACGGACCGAGAAGGAAGAGGAGGATGACGGATGGAGGAGGAGGATGTCGGACAGAGGAGGATGACGGATGGAGGAGGAGGATGACGGACGGAAGAGGAGGATGACGACGGAGAAGGAGGATGACGAGGAGGATGACGACGGAGGAGGACGACGAGGAGGATGACTAGGAGGATGACGACGGAGGAGGAGGATGATGAGGAGGAGGATGACGAGGAGGATGACGGAGAGAGGAGGAGGATGACGATGACGGATGGAGGAGGAATAGTAGGAGGAGGAGGAGGATGACAACGGAGGATGACGACAGAGGAGGAGGAAGAGGAGGAGAATGACGACGGACGATGACAACGTAGGAGGAGGATGACGACAGAGGAGGAGGAGGATGACGAGGAGGATGACGACGGAGGAGGAGGAGGTGGATGACAAGGAGGATGACAACGGAGGAGGAGGAGGAAGAGGATGACGACGGAGGAGGAGGAGGATGACGAGGAGGAGGAGGAAGAGGATGACGAGGAGGATGACGACGGAGGAGGAGAATGATGAGGAGGATGACGACGGAGGAGGAGGAGGACGAGGAGGATGACGGACGGAGGAGGAGGAGGATGACGAGGAGGATGACGAACGGAGGATGAAGAGGATGACGAGGAGGATGACGGACGGAGGAGGAGGAGGAGGATGGCGGACAGAGGTGGAGGAGGAGGATGACGGACGGAGGAGGAGGAGGATGACGGACGGACGGAGGAGGAGGAGGAGGATGACGACGGAGGAGGAGGATGACGACGAAGGAGGAAGAGGAGGAGGATGACGACGGAGGAGGAAGAGGAGGAGGACGAGAAGGATGACGACAGAGGAAGAGGAGGATGAAAAGGAGGATGACGATGGAGGAGGAAAAGGATGACGAGGAGGATGACGACGGAGGAGGAGGAGGATGACGAGGAGGAGGATGATGAGGAGGATGACGGACGGAGGAGGAGGATGATGAGGAGGATAACGGACGGAGGAGGAGGAGGATGACAAGGAGAATGACGAACGGAGGAGGAGGAGGATGACGAGGAGGATGACGGACGGAGGAGGAGGATGAAGCACGGAGGTGGAGGAGGAGGATGACGGACGGAGGAGGATGAGGATGATGGACGGAGGAGGATGAGGAGGAAGAGGATGAGGATGACGGACGGAAGAGGGTGAGGAGGAGGAGGATGAGGATGACAGACGGAGAAGGAGGAGGAGGATAACGGACAGAGGATGACGGATGGAGGAGGGGAGGAGGATGA